>NW_005871114.1:4400906-4449341 GCF_000147115.1 Myotis lucifugus
TTCACGCATCCCGTGCGAGGGTGTGGTGCCCCCATTTTGTAGATGAGTTTTAAAACTCAGAGATATACCAGGTGACTTCTCCAAGGACACACAACTAGAAAGCTGAAGCCGGGTTGGTCTGAATCCCCAAAGCCCCATGTTTCTCACCGCCTTTTGAAGAAGGGCTAAAGGTTTACTGTCTGTCCTCCAGGTCATTAAGCCATCACCTCTGCCCCGACTCTTCCCATTGTAAGCCCTCAGGACCACTTACACAGTTCTCACCTCATCTTTGTCAGCATCCTCCTCAACCTTCCTTGGCATTGTTCCTGGAAGACTTTGGTACCTGACATACCCTTGCCCGTCATCATTCACTCAATACTCATGGAGAAGCCCCCCCGCCTTTGGTCTTCTAAGATCCTGAAACTTGCGATCTTGCCCCCACTCTAAGCACCAGCCCAGACACAACCACTTATACCTATGGAAATACTCCAAGATCACGAGCTCCAACGCCCCATCCAGGCCAACAACCTCCACTCCTTTACCAACCTCATCCAGCCCCACTGGTTCTTGGCCTAACTTGACTTCCTCCATAGACAGCACTCATGTCGGTCTCTTCCACCAAAGTCCCCTAGCTCTCCTCCCCTGCTCCCAAAGGACCTCTGAATCAACTCTCTCCTTTCCAACAGCAAGTGCCATAGTAACTTTACACAGTCTCTCCTGAGAAGGAGGAAACCGTGAAGAAGTTGCTAACTCTCCTGTCCCCAAACCACACCCCCACAAGGCTACCTCCTATCCAAGCTGCAAGTTACTCTTGCCCACCGCGCCCCCCCCCCCAAGAGCCTGTCTTTCTCAAATATTCCCTCCCCTTCTGGCATCTTCAAAATCTCCCTGTCTTCGAGCTTCTCTCCCTCCCTTCCCGCCCACCCCCAGGCTTGGGAAACTTCCCCCTCTGGACTAATAGAGGTGCTTCTCCCCAGCCACCAACAACTTCTAGTTTCTAGATTTAGATCCTTCGTCGGTCCTTACTCCTTCTGACCTATTCAAATAGAATCTGATGTCAAATCAGGTTATTATGACTCCATTGCTCTTAACCTCTCCTTTGCGTTGCCTATTCGCTCTAACTTTCAGACTTCCTTGAGCCTCAGTTTCCCCGTCCATTAAAGGAGAATGCCAACATCCTAGGGTTGTGGGAACTGCATGAAGTACCATGTGCCTGACATATTGAGGGGCGCCCCTAAATGGTTGTTACTATTCGTGTTGCTTTTTTCTTATGTTGAGAGAATCTCTTGATTTATTGACCTTTAATCCACCCTACAACAGCCGGCACTGCAAGCCTCGTAAGGGTGGAGATCCTTACGACCCTATGACAACCCAGAAATTTCATGGCACACAGTAGGTACAAAATTCGTTCACTTGTTGGCCATGATGGCTGCCTTATAACTTCCAGCTACTTCCCCAGCCTTTTAATTTCAATAAACCTCAAATGCCTTTTCCACCGCGGACTTGGCTGTTTAATGGTTTCAGTCCTTTGAAAAGGAAAAAGACTCTTTTATTTTTCACTTACTTGCTGTGTGTTACGATCCCTTTGATGTTCCAAAGCCCTTTCAAGAAAGCCTCCTTAGAAATAGGAGCTTGGCTTTTGCCACGGGGAAGTGAACTTGAACCCCAAAGGTTGAGCTGGGACCCCGGAGTCCAGGCAGGCGTTTTCCTCTCGGGCTCCAGGCCTGACCTCAGCCAGGAGCTGGGAGAAAATGCTATTTGCAAACTCTTCATCCTTCTCAAAGCTGTCATTTTCGTCAGCCCCACTGGGCATTTTGACAAATGCCTTTGCTAATTACTTAATTATTTTGGCCTGCACAAGTGTGGGGGCTGTTTCCTTAAAGAAAAGAGGGCTTAGCCGGTCCATTCTTACCCTTGCAAAGGCCTGAAAGTAGCCTGCTTCAATCCTATTAAAGTGTTTGGCTAACTTCGCACCCCCACCAGTCAAATTAACTCAAATACATTATGATGCAAGAACACCGGCCCTGGGCCCTCCCTCCCCAAAGCCAGGGGAAAGCCAGCATCTGTGTGTGTTTTTTTGTTTGTTTTTTTTTATGTTTTTTTTTTATGCCATTGCCTTGTTTCTTCCATCCCAAGCCTCTTTTGCATGGGAAAGAAACCTGTGCTTATCTGCTGACTTTCAATTAAAGAAACAATTAGGCGAACTGATAAATGCCCCGGTGTGACCCTCCTGGAATTAGCAGGGAGTGTGAGTCTGTCACCCGAAGGTCAGCACAGTGGGGTGCACGGGCAGCAGGAAAGTGTGGAAGAGATTCCACCAAGGGAGGCTGAACCGGCTTTCCCGGGCTGGCCAGCCCTGACATTCCCAGTCTTGGAGTCAGAGTCTCTCTAAGAAATGCTCTCTCCCTCCAGGGCTGCCCATTCCCGCCCAGCATCTCCCAACACGACCTGCTGTGTCTCCATCGCGCCCTGGAGAAAGGCCCTTGGCTAGTTCATCTGCTCAGCCTCCATGGAGGCCAAAACAAACTCAGAATCAACCCCGAATTCCAGCTGGTTGTCCATGCTGATCACATAAGAGCCTAGGACCCCACCCAGAGGCTAGCACCGTGAGGTGGGGATGGATAAGCCACTGCCCATCCTGCCCGGGGTATCCAGCCCGGGGTATCCAGTCCGCAGGAATGGAGTCGGGGTGCAGGTGACTCTTAGTGAATCACTGGTGGGGCAGAGGACCCTTGGGGGCTTTAATTGGGGTCGACCCAGGTATGTTTGCACAGCTGGGACCAGAGAAACTGAGCTGACCCTGCAACTTTCTCATGAAAATGCAATGAGGACAGCGCTCTGGAAAGTACCAGTATCTTGCAGATAGTTAAGGACTGCTATGAACTCCTCAGCCAGCTTTAGGAGAAGGGGTCTTAGGAGCCCTCTCCCTTCTCTACGGAGAAGGAGACTGAGGCCTAGAGAGGGTGTGTGATTTGCCAAAAGTCACCCAGCCCATCACAAATATCAGAGGCACATATTTCACTTGCTCCAGCGGCTGAAAAGATAAAATTCATAGGGATACATTTAATGAAGAATCTATAGGATTTATAAGAGGAAACCTTTAAAGCTCGGATGAGGTTCATAAAGAAAACTGGGCTAAATGGGAAGCCATGCCCCTTTTTGGGGATGTTATTCTCCCTAAATTAATACAGATGCTCAGTGCCAATTTAAATACCAAGAGGATTGGGGGTGTGTGATAAAATGATATAAAATTTATCCGAAAAAATAAGCAATTGAAATAGCTAGAAAAGAAGACTAATGAGGTAGCACTATGCCCATGTGTTATTAAAATACATCATGAAAGAATAATAATTAAAACAGTTATGGTAGAGAAAAAAATGACAGTGTAACAGAATAGGAGGGGACCATGAATAGAGTGAAATCATATGGAAATTGAGTTTATGATAAAAGTGGCATTTTAATTTAGTGAGGAAAGAGCTCATTCACTAAATGATTTGAGGATTATTGCTAATCAGTTGGGAGGGAAATCATGAAGCTGGAGCCCTAACACCAAAATAAATTTTAGTTGGATGAAAGATTTAAATTTTTAAAAGGGAACCATAAAATGTCTCAAAGGAAACATGTAAAATGTATAATCGGAGCGGAGAAGATCTTTCTAAGCAGAGAAATCCTGAAGCCTAACCATTGGTACAGTTGACTACATTGAAAAGCACAATTTCTTTATGGCAAACATAAATGCCATGCGCAAAGTGAGATAACACGGGGAGAAATGGTTTGCAGCTGATAAAAGGCCAGTTTCCTGTTTTGCAAAGAGGGCAGCCCAATCAGCAAGATTGGCGAGCATAGCTCAATAGAAGAACAGGCCAAGGGGGTGGACGGGCAGGTCACAGAACAGAAGATGCAGAGGAACTTGGCAGAACTTACGCTGGCACCACTCCAGCTCATTGAACGGTCTTTCCTATGACTCACCTTCATCTGAAAACGCATCAGTGGGATCTTTAGTTGTGTGTTTGCTTAAGATTGTTACTGCTCCCTGAACCAGCTCTTCACTGGGAAGAGTTCCAGGCACAGCCATGGAAGGTAGGGTGGCACAAGTGGCCACCTCCCCTGCCTGCCAGTCTCCGACACCAGGGCCAGCCCTCCTGCAGGTAGCCAAGGTTCTGAGCTGCGGTGGGAAAGGAGGAGACCACAGGGCAGATGCCTCACTGGCCTGCACTTGAGGAACCGGACAAAACCCACAGCATTTTAAAGTCACCAAACGTTCATTCATGCCACCTCCTACTAATGGCTCCCTCAACTGCTCTTGGCACCCATAACAGGCAGAGACTGGAATGGACTGTGAACACTCACCATGGTTTAGGTTCCTGCATCTCCAACTACCTAGAAAGCAGAGGACCCAGAGTCTAGGCAGCTGCCTCTTAAAGGGCTGTCAGCCTTCACCCCAGAGGATCCACTCTCCCCTGGCCCTTGCCAGTCTGGCTTTAGGTATAGACCCACCAAGACTCCTTATTCACTGATTTCTCCGAGTGCAGCCTATTAAAAACTGCAGACTGGGGGCGGAGGGGGGGTGGTGTCAGTAAACTGACCGATGGCAGAAAGGCCGGTCAAAGACACAGGAAGCAAGTGGGGGTGCCACTGAGGTGATGGCTCAGGGACAGGTGGAAAGGCCAAGTGAGGTTACCCAGGCTGTGTTTAAGGAGGCAAGACAGAGTCACCCACTGAGAAATAAAACCCTGCTTTTCCCTGGGAAGAACTGGTTTCGACGAATGACTGCCTTAAAATCACATACTGTGGGATTTTAACACACACGTACTGATGAGGCTCAGTCAGTAATTCCCCTATTTGCTGATTTTTGTTTTGAGCATAGACTGTGCTGCGGGAGCAATGTGAGAACTAAGGAGCCACACTCAGAGGACAGCCTGGAATTGAATAAAACTTACAGCCCTGACCTGCACATAAACGCGGTGGCTATTGCTCTACGTGGTGGCCTAAACAGAAAACTCAAAAGACCGAGTTCATATTACTTAGTCTGCTTTCTGGTAACAAATTAATCAAAATTTCAGTTTCCCAGCCCTGGCCGGGCAACTCAGTTGGTAAGAGTATTTTCCCAGTACTCCAAGGTTGCAGGTTTGATACCCCATGAGGGCACATACAAGAATCAACCAATGATGCATAAATAAGTGGAACAACAAATCAATGTCTCTCTCTCTCTCTCTCTCTCTCTCTCTCTCTCTCTCTCTCTCCCTCCCCAACTCCCTCTCTCTCAAACCAACCAACCAATCAATCAAAATTTGGAAATAATAATACCTGTCCACAAGACTTTGTTGCAGGCCTTAAATAAGACAGGTCAGGGGCCTGAGTAGCACCTGAAACATGATTGACATGTAATAAATAGAAGCTGTTTAGTTATTGTTGTATTTTCATTATGTCATTTTCCCAGCTTTCAAAATCAGAATCTCAGAATCAATCTCCACTTTTTAAAATAATATTAAATTGTCATTCTCTCTCTCTCTCTCTCTCTCTCTCTCTCTCTCTCTCTCTCTCCACACACACACATGCACACATCCCTTACACACCTTAAAATTCTTCATTAATTCCTCATGCCTACAATAACAGCAATAGCTAACACTGACACATGCTCTCTGTGTGTCGGGCACTGGTCTAATGACTTATATGAATAAAATCATTTAATCCTCACAACAGCCCCATGAGTTAACTATTTTTATTGTTCCCCCTGTTACAGATGAGACTGAGCCCAGCAAACGAGTTACATGAACCGACCTCATAGCAAGTGGTGGCCTGGAAAGCACTGCTTAGTGAAAAAAAGCAAGAGCAAGTGTGCTCTGTAGACTGCCATTAAGTATAACCACACAGAGACAATACACAGACATGCAGACATGGAGTGTAACCACACAGAGACATATACACAGACGTGCAGACAGGGAGTGTAACCACACAGAGACATATACACAGATGTGCAGACATGGAGTGTAACCACACAGAGACATATACACAGACGTGCAGACATGGAGTGTAACTACACAGAGACATATACACAGACAGGCAGACATGGAGTGTAACTACACAGAGACATATACACAGACGTGCAGACATGGAGTGTAACTACACAGAGACATATACACAGACGTGCAGACATGGAGTGTAACCACACAGAGACATATACACAGATGTGCAGACATGGAGTGTAACCACACAGAGACATATACACAGACGTGCAGACATGGAGTGTAACTACACAGAGACATATACACAGACAGGCAGACATGGAGTGTAACCACACAGAGACATATACACAGACGTGCAGACAGGGAGTGTAACTACACAGAGACATATACACAGATGTGCAGACAGGGAGTGTAACCACACAGAGACATATACACAGACAGGCAGACATGGAGTGTAACTACACAGAGACATATACACAGACGTACAGACATGGAGTGTAACTACACAGAGACATATACACAGACAGGCAGACATGGAGTGTAACTACACAGAGACATATACACAGACAGGCAGACATGGAGTGTAACCACACAGAGACATATACACAGACGTGCAGACAGGGAGTGTAACTACACAGAGACATATACACAGACGTACAGACATGGAGTGTAACTACACAGAGACATATACACAGACGTGCAGACATGGAGTGTAACTACACAGAGATATATACACAGACGTGCAGACATGGAGTGTAACTACACAGAGACATATACACAGACGTACAGACATGGAGTGTAACCACACAGAGACATATACACAGACGTGCAGACAGGGAGTGTAACTACACAGAGACATATACACAGATGTGCAGACAGAGAGTGTAACAACACAGAGACATATACACAGACGTGCAGACATGGAGTGTAACTACACAGAGACATATACACAGACGTACAGACATGGAGTGTAACTACACAGAGACATATACACAGATGTGCAGACATGGAGTGTAACTACACAGAGACATATACACAGACGTACAGACATGGAGTGTAACTACACAGAGACATATACACAGACGTACAGACATGGAGTGTAACCACACAGAGACATATACACAGACGTGCAGACAGGGAGTGTAACTACACAGAGACATATACACAGATGTGCAGACAGAGAGTGTAACAACACAGAGACATATACACAGACGTGCAGACATGGAGTGTAACTACACAGAGACATATACACAGACGTACAGACATGGAGTGTAACTACACAGAGACATATACACAGACGTGCAGACATGGAGTGTAACTACACAGAGACATATACACAGACGTGCAGACATGGAGTGTAACTACACAGAGATATATACACAGATGTGCAGACATGGAGTGTAACCACACAGAGACATATACACAGACGTGCAGACATGGAGTGTAACTACACAGAGACATATACACAGATGTGCAGGCATAGAGTGTAACTACACAGAGACATATACACAGACGTGCAGACATGGAGTGTAACTACACAGAGACATATACACATACAGGCAGACATGGAGTGTAACTACACAGAGACATATACACAGATGTGCAGGCATAGAGTGTAACCACACAGAGACATATACACAGACGTGCAGACATGGAGTGTAACTACACAGAGACATATACACAGACGTGCAGTCATGGAGTGTAACTACACAGAGACATATACACAGACGTGCAGGCATAGAGTGTAACTACACAGAGATATATACACAGATGTGCAGACATGGAGTGTAACTACACAGAGACATATATACAGACGTGCACAGAGTGTAACTACACAGATATATATACATAGACGTGCAGACATGCAGACAGAGAGAGGGACTTGGAAGCTGGCATAAGAGGGACTATTGCTTTGCCCTTCTGAACCTTTGAAATTTTTGTGTGAATGTTCTATCCATTCAAGAAATTGATCTATCATTGAAAGGTTCTCCCAACTCATGCTGGTCACTGCTCTCTGGCCAACTGTCTGGAGGGCGGGTGCCAGGCTGGGCCTCGCCTGCTTAGAGAAGGGACAATAGGGCCCCAGGTCACAGACAGGCTACACTGGGCTACAGTGCTCACCCCCAGAAGCCTTGTGGGGATTGTGGGGGAGGAACCCAACTGTTCTCGCCCTCCCCAGGTTTTTCATCTGCACCAGGCTTGGAGGTAGAATGTGGGGGAGGCCCTAACAAAGAGGACCCCCTCCTTGCTTCACCTAATTTCCACTGCCGGCCCTTCCTTTCAGAGGAGATAAAGGCTTGCATTCCACAATTAGGGACAGCAGGTCACAAATGCAA
This sequence comes from Myotis lucifugus, assembly GCF_000147115.1. Classification (NCBI taxonomy): domain Eukaryota; kingdom Metazoa; phylum Chordata; class Mammalia; order Chiroptera; family Vespertilionidae; genus Myotis; species Myotis lucifugus. The sequence continues at coordinate 4,409,188 of NW_005871114.1, forward strand.
ATTCACAGAGGGGTTCACCCTCTTTGGTGAAAGAGTTTCCACTTAGGTGTTAATTATTTCCACCTCCTTCCTGGGCTGGGCAGGGTGAGAGGAAGAAAGCCTGGGTGGGGCTGTGGGCCACAGGTGGGGGCCCAGGGCACACCTCCCTAATCCCCCTCCCCCTAGGGGGTAGGAGAAGCAGTGATTCTCCCCCACCCCCCAACCCCCCACTCCGAGGGGTCTCTGCAGCCCACTCCGCTGTCACCATCTCAATCACAAGCTCTTCTCCAGGCAAAGAAACCTGGCAGAGAGCCACAGCGGAGCCAGAAAGATAACCACCGCAGGTCTCCTGCTGCACAAAACCTGGCCACACCTGGAGGAGGGGGCGAGGCGGGGAGGAGGCATCCTTTCCTCCCTGGAGGGAAGATCCAAGGAGCCCAAACTGAAGAGTAGGGTCCATCTGCAGAGTCATCGGCCTGAGTGGGATGGGCACAGGCAGGAGTTCAAGGGTCTTGTTGCCCAGACACTAGGATGACTGAGTGGAAGCCATCAAGAGTGAGAAGAAATGCACTAGTACGGGATACCTAGTATCTATGGAGTTTTTGGTTTAACAATGGCTAGAACCACACATCCTTACTGTAAACATTCTAAGATTATAGGACAGTATAAAAGTAAAACTTCCCTTCCCCCATCAGAGTTTAGTGTAGGTTTTTTCAAAACTTTTAAGTGCATATATGTATTACATGTATATATGATCAAATACATATAGAGAGCTTTTTACAATGAGATGTGTTATATGTTTTGTTCTATAGATTGTTTGCTTGCTCTTTTTTATGCTCACCAAGGATATGTTTTTATTGATTTTTAGAGAGAGGGGGAGGGGGGGAGAGAAAGACATTGATGTGTGAGAGAAACATCAATTGGTTGGCCTCCAGTATGCACCCCAACAGGGGATCAAACCTGCAACCTAGGCATGTACCCTGACTGGGAATCGAACCCACAACATTTTGAAGTTCATGGGCCTCTACGCCAGGGCTGCTTGCTCTTTCTCTCCACTCGGTCATATATTGTAGATATTTCTCTATCTGTGGCTCTGATACTTATGTTCATATCAGTAGTTTAAAGAAATACTTCTATAAAGTTATTTTAATTATTTTTTCTAATCCTAAGAGCAATGAGTTTTTAAGGTAGAAACTTATAAAACATACAAAAATATAAAGAAGAAAACAGACGCTCCCACAGTCCCAGCATCTCAAAAAACCATGTTCCCACTTTGTTCCCCTTCCCAAAGGAAGAGCTTGGTAGGCCGGTGCCCTGAGAGGCAGGGATTCCTGCAGCAGCAGAAAGGATGGCAGCTGGGAAGTGAGTCTTAGCACTTGCAACCAGCAGGGACTGGAACACAGGGGCAGGGCCTCCGGGGTCATCCAGCCCGGACACCACAGAGCAGATGCTGCCTCTTGCCTGCAGGAGAGGTCGCTGCTCTTACTACTCTGCCAACCCTTTTGCTGATTTCTTCTTTCCCCCCAGAATCTATCAAATTTATTTAGCCGTTGACTCCTGCTAGCTGTCCCGTCTCCCTCCACCTCCTCCCCAGCCCACTGGACTATAAGCTCTGGGGAGAGCAAGGACTGTGCTCCGTTTGCCTGGACCCATGTGCTCAACACACGACCAGTATCCGGTACCAGAGAGGGGCAGGGAGGGTGTGAATCCCCTTGGGGGGACAATGCTGCGACTCCTTGGGGTGTGAAGCTGTAGCTTCCTGGTAAAGCAAGCAGGCTCAGTGGCCCAGGCTGAATGAACTCAGCAATGTCTGACTCCCTTATTAATATTAACTAGCTAATCACAACAATCACTCCCGAAGACAGGCAGAACTGGATGCTCTTATCCCCGCTTTCCAGACAAGGGGACGGTTTCAGTGAGGGCAAACATCTTGCTCAAAGTCAGAAGGGCAAAGAATGGGCGGGAGAGAACCGGCGCTGGTGCTCTCTGCGCCCAGGTGGCATCTCTGTGTCGGTGGAGAGTGGATGCACCAGGCCTCTGACTTCCCAAATCACTGCATTTCTTGCCAGGAGACATTTCGTTCCAGCAATTGGGTTTTAAAACAAGACATTATGGGAATGAATCATACCTTCCCCGGTCACTTGAACTCCTGAAAGACGACAGCTCCTCCAGCAGGGCCCTCCGTGAGGCCGGGAGCCCCAGGCCGAGGCAACCCAGAAGCTCCTGTGATTTCTCTTGCGTCCCCCGAGTAAGAGGAGGAGCCGTCATCCAGGAGAGATGGAAGGAAGGAGGAGGGACAGACCTCATTAACAGGAGCTGGGGAACCAGGCCCTGTGGGCTCAGACCTATTGGGGCTGAAAGCCCTTAGAGAAATGTTGCACCTACTTGCAGAAAACTTTACAGCAGGAAGAGGGAGAGACGGGCCGCTGAGTCCTAGAAAATGCCTGCAATAGTCTGAGAGCGGGCATTTCCCAGTGGCTGCAACTCTCCCCTGGGGTGTGAGAGGTAGGGAACAGTAAACACCATTTTCAAAGCTTTCCTGGCCCGTCTGTCAAGCTGATGACGGCTGGAATGTGAAGACTGAGAGATGAAATGGGCCAGGAATTTTTTCAGTGAAGAAATCTGATAGGGATATAAGAGGGAGGGGCTCCTTTCAGAGCTGCGAGGACACTTGGACATCACGAAAGGGTGTGTGACGTCCAAGTCAGACAGACCTGATTCACATGCCAGTGACTGGCTGGGTGACCTTGGGCAAATTATTTAAGTTCTTCAAACTTCAGTGTCTTCATCAACGAAATTGGGGTAATAACAACGATATCCCACCCGTGTGATAGGATGGAATAGAGAGAATGAAATGACCTAAAGCCAATTCAGTGCAGGGCACGGAGCTGGTGGTGCTACCCTTCATTTCACAAATGGGCTCATTGAGGTCCAGAGAGCTCACTGCTCAAGGTCATCCAGGGACTGTCTGATGGGCGGTCATTACAGTTAAGCACTATTTGGATTTTTAAAAAGTTCTCAAGGCCTCAAATTTCTCGCCTGTAAAATGGGAAGAATACACATCTCAATACCTTATCTAAAACCCTTGGAACCATGAATTCAAACCTTAGAAAGCTCGGTGTAAATACCTATCTCCAGCAGGGTCGGGGGCAGAGCCTGGAATCAAACATATTTATATTTCTACAGCAAAATGTGAGGATGTTCACACTAAGGAGGGGAAATAAGGACTCTAGAGCTTCATGATGGTACAGGATAGACTTTGCTAACCTACTAACCTTAGATCTTGCTAAGAAGACTTCTGTCTTTTAGAGCTATGAAATTTCGTATTATGAACCTGTGGTACCTCCTTGAAATGGTTTGGAAGATTCTACAAGATGACCCAGATCACGAGACTGACACATGTAGGAGCTCTATATTACAGTTAACTCTTATTATCCCCCAGCACAATGTTCAACCACAGTGCTACAAGCTGATAAGTCACAGGGAATATCTGCACAGGCGGTAGCAACCTCAGGCCCGCAGGAAGAGGTCCTATCCTAGCACACAGCCCGAGAAGACTGTGCCTGTTCTGCAGGGCTGAGGGAGAGAGAAGGGGCTGGTGCTCCAGGAAAACCTCCCAGACCATCAGGTTGAACCATGAGCCCCTGATGGACTCCCCTAAAGCCACTGGGGTTCCACGGGTGGAAACCTGGGTTCTGAGGCCTCTGAAAACTGTGCTGAAGGTTATTTTACTTAGAGAATAAAGGAATTATGCTCTGAACTAGAGATTGAATCCTTAAGGGCCAGGCAGGGAATGTGAAGGAACAAAGGGGCCTGGGTGTGCCTCTGGGAAGTGGGACAATACCTGCCCATCCCAAAGGGAAGATGCCACCCACTCAGAGCCATTGGTTGCCATGTGGAAATTAAGCCTTGTGCTGCCTGACCTTTTGACTTTTCAAGAGAAGTCAAAATGCAAAATATATGAAATGTCCTGACTTTTACTTATTGGCCACTAATATTTTAGCACTGTACAAAACCAACAAAATAATAGCTGTGGATTTCTGATCTAAGTAATTATAATGAATAAATTTAATTGAGAGCTTACAATGTGTCAGGCAGTGGCCAAGTACTATATGCTTTGTATTTAATCCTGCAGCAACCCTATAAAGGAGAAACTACTACTAGTGACATTTACAGAGCAGGAGAATAGAAGCTCAGATGACAACAGTAGATAAAAATGGTCAATGTCCAACAAGCTAATAAAACTGTAACCTTTGGGGCTCTTACGTCTACAAACAGAAATCATTTACGTCCCTCTGAAAAAACAACTTATCTTCTACAAGTTAATGTCCAAAGTTACAGAATCTGGACTTTAAGCAATAGTTGTCTTAGTTAGTTCAGGCTGCCACCATAAAATACCATCAACTGGGTGGCTTAAACAACAGAAATTGATTTTTTCACAATTCTGAAGCCTAGAAGTCCAAGACTAAGGTTCTGGCCAATTCAGTTCCTGGGGAAGGCTCTCTTTTTGGTTTGTAGATGACCATCTTTATGCTATGTCATCACATGCCCTTTTCTTTCATTTTTTTAAATGGTTTTTTAAAATACATTTTATTGATTTTTTTACAGAGAGGAAGGGAAAGGGATAGAGAGTTAGAAACATCGATGAGAGAGAAGCATCGATCAGCTGCCTCCTGCACACCCCCTACTGGGGATGTGCCCGCAACCAAGGTACAAGCCCTTGACCGGAATCGAACCTGGGACCCTTGAGTCTGCAGGCCGACGCTCTATCCACTGAGCCAAACTGGTTAGGGCTGGTTTGTTTTTTTTAAATTGACTTCAGAGAGGAAGGGAGAGGGAGAGAGAGAGAGAGAGAGAGAGAGAGAGAGAGAGAGAGAGAGAGAGAGAGAAACATCAATGATGAGAGAGAATCATTGATCAGCTGCCGCCTGCATGCCCCCTACTGGGGATTGAGCCTGCAACCCAGGCATGTGCCCCTGACTGGAATCAAATTCAGGCTCTTCAGTCCACAGCTGATGCTCTATCCACTGAGCCAAACTGGCTATAGCCACATGCCCTTTTCTTGGTGCAGATAACTAGGAAATCGGATGTGGAAAGAGAGAGAGCTCTTTGGTGTCTCTTCTTTAAAAATTATTTATTTATTTACTTATCTACTTTTGGTGTCTTTTCTTATAAGGACATTAATCCTATTGGATCAGGCCTCACTCTCACTGAACTTTAATCACTTCCTTAGAGACCACATCTTGAAAGATAGCTACAATGAGAATTAGAGTTTCAACATGAATTTGGGGAGAGGGGCGACACAAACATTTAGTCTGTAACAGATAATACATAGTAAGTCAAACAAAATGATAATTCCCCAGAGCAACAGGTGAGCCTTGAGTTTGTTAGATAATTCTCGACTATGCCATTGAAACAAGAACATGGGATAACGTCTTTGTTTCATTTCCAGACTTTAGATACTTTTTCTTAACAAGAACTTTGAAAGCAAATTTTAAAGAACCATCACTTAGTAACTCAGAAAAGCTGATTTGTCCCCAGGAAAATAAAGTTAGCACTTACAATTGCCAAAGAAACACTAGCAACATTTTATCCACTGATTCCCATTTTAAAACAGTCTTTGCGTCCATCACCACATGTTTCTGCTGTTATAAAACTTCCTCAGGACAGGCTGGGAGTTTCATGATTTTAGCTTCTCTCTCATTGGTTTGATTGGGCCTCCACTTAGAGAGTCACTGGAGCCCTCTTGCTAAGCTCTACGCAGTCCTCTAATTTTATTCAACGGCCTCCACATTTATGAAGCACATATCACTGTGCCAGCCACGGTGCGTGGGCTTTTAGAATATGCTGTCCCGTTGAATCCTCCTAAAAGCTCTGTGAGCCAGATGCTATTGACCCCATTTAAAAGATACGAGAACTGATACTCAACAGATTGTAAGCAGAAATGCCAGAAATCAGACTTGGGCTTCCTTACTCCATGTCTGATGTACTTTCTATTGCTTAGCAGCTTTGGTGCTACAGTATTTCCTGGGAAGAATGCAGATATTTATTAATTAAACAAATATTTATTGAGCACTGACCATCATCTAGCTAGACACTGGAGATGACACAATGAATACAACCAATAGAGCCCTTGTCCGCATGGAGCTTACAGTCCAGGAGGTAGCTTATCCATTTTGTGTCACTTCTCTTTCTTCCAATTCAAGCAGTCACATTTCATGAACATATCCCAGGATCTTAGGAAAGTACTCGATCTGAAGCACAGGCAATTTTGCCAAGGAGGTGCAAGGGCAGGACCATGTCAGAGTCCCCTGGACACCTGAGGATGTAAGTTTCCCAATGACACTGGTGTCAAATGCCTCTAAATTAAGCCAGGGTCATTAATATGTGAGAAAGGGACTGTCAAGAGTATTTCTTTCTTAAATAAGAGCTCTCTTCCTGCGGCAGGCCACACCACTGGAATTCTTTCGGCCTCATTGCAGGTCTCATTGGTAGATATTTCTCCTTGGGTTTCCAAAAGAATGGCTTTTTCAAGATTTAGTATAAGAAAAATTATACACACACACACACACACACACACACACACACACACACACACTAGAGGCCCAGTGCATGAATTCATGTGGTGGTGGGGGAGTATCCGGCTGGCCTGCCCTAATAGGGGCTGATTGGGCCTGGTCAGTGCAGGGTGGGGGTGGGGGGGCAAAGGGCGGTAGGGGGAGGAGATGTGGGAGGTTGGCCAGCCCCAACCCCGATTGGGGTAGGGGGGCCAACTGGGGGTAGGGGCGGCCGGGGGGAGGGGCCGCGGGGAATTGGCCGGGGACAATTTGCATATTAGCTTTTTATTATATAGGATATATATATTTCATTTTTTAAGCTCTATTACTTCGACTGATAAAGAAAAGAGAAACCACATCCATATAAATTCCACAGAGGGACAAAAGCCTCATAGGACCAACTGTCCCTCTCTATAAAAAAGGAACAAATACCCAGAGATATTATAAAGCCAAAAGTCAAGACTTGGCTGCTATTTCCAATCAGGAAGCTATTTCCAAATTCACTGATTGAACTTTAACATGGTGGGAGCTCAACAAATGTGTGATAGATGAATGGGACGATAGATGGAAGGGTGGATGGATAATTAATTGAACTAATGCTTAGGGCAGTTCTTGACTCCGTTTTCCTCTGCTGCAGGGACAAAGTGGGAGAATCTTCTGGTCTAGCCCAGCAGAACTTGGGCAGTTTGGGGAATTTGGGTTTAATACCCATGAGGTATGTATGGGTTTATTAGTTTCCTTCCAAAGACAGAAGGAAACTGAGCTTGTTGGAGTTGTCATACTGCTGGGCTGAACACAACATGAGTGTGCCCTGCCTGACTCATGCCCATGAGTCGTGTCCTTTGAGCTATTTTTCTTTTTTATTTTGTATCCATAGCATTATTTCTCCAACTCTGAATAACTGGGCGTACTTAATTATATTTCGTGTATGCCTTCCCCGGAGGGTTCGTTGCCATACTATTGTTCTCATTGGTCTGTTTATGCCGTGGAATAAAAACAATGCATTCTGAAGAGGACAGTGTGTTTTTTTGTAGGAGAGTAAGAAAGAGTCATAATTGGTTTTGATTGTTAAACATTGAGAATAGGCCCTGTCATCTCTATTTAAACTCAGTGAAATGAGAAAACAATGTTCCAACTCTGAATGAATAATCCATATTGCCCAAGCCGAGTCATTGTAAAGGGATAGGTGGAGAAAAATGGAAGGGAAAATAAAGGCCATGATGCAGCACAACTGAGAAGCAGGCGCTCGGTCCTCCCGAAGCTGCGTGTCCTAGAACAAGTCAGTTAACCCCTCTGCCCTTGTTTCTTCAGCTACAGAAAGAAGGGGATACGCCCTAGCTGGTCTGGCTCAGTGGATAGAGTGTCAGCCTGGGGACTGAAGGGTCCCTAGTTCAATTCTGGTCAAGGGCACATGCCTGGGTTGCAGTCTTGATCCCTAGTAGGGGGCATACAGGAGGTAGCCGATCAATGGTTCTCTTTCATCACTGATGTTTCTATCTCTCCCTCTCCCTTCCTCTCTGAAATCAATAAAAATATATTTTAAAAATAAAGAAATAAGGGGATAAATCCTGAGGATCTCTTCCTCCTTCAGAGTCTTGCCTTTTTCCTGCAAGAACCTTGCCCTTTACTAGCATTATGGGTTTTTCCAAGAAAAACTGTTATAAGATCATTTTTTTCAGGTAGAAACTAGTTGTATTTTCCCTCTTTCTTTGACTTTATCATACCTTCCTTTCAGCCCCAGGCCATCTGTTCTATTTCAGTTTTTTCAATGTTGTTTTTCTGGCTGCCCTTGACATTGTCTTTCCTTTCTCCCCATTCCTGGGGCTTACTGCAATGTCAATCTCAGAGAAAACCAGGTTACAAGAATTGTGAACGCTTATATTGAGTCAGAACAGGTAAATAACACGTCCATGGAAAAGGTACTTGAGGTATTTGCCTCTGAGGTAACTGTCATCAGCCAAGGTTTCATGTGAGCTCTTCTAATATTTGAGTTTTTAAATGGTGCTTTTATGAGACAGTTTTTGAGCCAGCAATTCCCCTCTAGGAATGCACTTGCACAGGAGCACAAGGCGGTAGGTTCCACAGCATCGCTTAGAAGAGCCAAATTGGGAACAGCCTAACTGCTCTGCAAAATGTCTAGTACGTGTTAGTGCTGATTATTAGCATTGAGCGAGACCGGGAATTCTTTTTTTCTTTTTTTCTTTGGGTTCTAGTCTCGCTTTTACTCTCCATTGATCTCAGGTGATTTGGGGAAAGTTATACAAGATCTCAGCGCTTTGGTTCCCACAGCTACACTGTGGGAATACTGCTGGTATCTTCCTCACGGGCTTGTTTTTTTGTTTTGTTTTTTGTATATATATATTTTTAATTTTTTATTGATTAAGTTATTACATATGTATCCTTATCCCCACATTACCTCCCATCCTCCACTCATGCCCTCACCGTCCTGGTGTTTATGTCCATTGGTTAGGCCTATATGCTTGCATATAAGTCCTTTGATTGATCTCTCCCCCTTACCCCCACCCTCCCCTACCTTCCCTCTGAGGTTTGACAGTCTGATCAATGCTTCTCTGTGTCTGGATCTGTTTTTGTTCATCAGTTTATGTTGTTTATTATATTCCATAAATGAGTGAGATCATGTGATATTTATCTTTCTCTGACTGGCCTATTTCACTTAGTATAATGCTTTCCAGTTCCATCCATGCTGTTGCAAATGGTAAGAACTCCTTCTTTTTTACCGCAGCGTAGTATTCCATTGTATAGATGTACCACAGTTTTTTAATCCACTCATCTACTGATGGGCACTTAGGCTGTTTCCAAATCTTAGCTATGGTGAATTGTGCTGCTATGAACATAGGGGTGCATATATCCTTTCTAATTGGTGACCGGGAATTCTTGCTGCCAACACAATACTTAGCAGTTTACATTTGTATAGCATCTCATCATTTACAATATGCTTTTCCACACATTATTACATTTGATTTTCATAATGACCCTGTGTTGAGATCCCCCTGCCCCACAGTTGAGAAACCTGAGGGCCAACATCATATTGGAGACATTGTGGCTGTTAGATGGGACCCTGGTCTTCCCACACTTGGTCCTCGGTTCAGAGTTATGTCCTAACCAGGTCATCGAAGCCCATAAAATTATTATCACAAAATTGACAAAACTGTTTCTGAAACTCCTTTAAAATCTTCAAAGTCCTCAGAAAGGGATCAAGGAACACATACTTGGCTATGTAACAAGGCAGAACACAAATCAAGAGGCCTAATATTGAGTTCCGGAGACCCAGACGAATTACTCTTGTCTTGATAACTCAGGGAGTCGCTATGACCCAGGCATGTCCTAGGTTATAATTTGTGGGTGGACTCAGCTCACAGGCTCACCTCCAGGTCTTCTTTTCAGGCACTGAAGGAGGTCCTTAGAGCCATGTTTTCTTCCTGATTCTCAACTGTGTTCCGCAGAGGTGAGGTTGCCTATGGAGTTCCAAGATGGGAATGGTGGGGGATAGCATTATACTAAAAATCAAGAAAACGGGTTGCTGAGAAAGAAAGCACCTGAAATATGTTTACTGTTTTCTATTTAAAATTTTTCTCCTTGCTGTTTTCTTTTTTTATAACTGTGGTAGAATGAATATAACATAAAACTCACCACTTTAACCATTTTAAAGTGTACAATTCCATGGCATTTAGTACATTCATGATGTTGAGTAACCATCATTGCTATGGAATTCTAGGGCATTTTGATCACCCCCAAAAGAAATCCTGCGCCCATCAGTAACCATTCCCCATCTGCCCACCTGCCAGACACCGACAACCACTCATCTGCTTTTTGTCTCTAAGGATTTGTCTTTTTTTTTTTTATACATAACATTCATTTGGAATCCTATAATGTGTGGTCTTTGTGACTAGCTAACTTAGCATCATGTTTTCAAGGTTCATTCATGTTGCAGCATGGATCAATATTTCATTACTTTTCATGACTGAATAATATTCCATTGTAGTGATATACCACATTTTGTTTATGTATTCGTCAGTTTGTGGATGTTTGGGTGGTTTCCACATTTTGGCTACTCTGAGCAGTGCTGCTCTGAACGTTCACAAGCAAGTATTTGTTTGATCAACCATCTTCTGTTCTTTGGAGTATGTGGCTAGGAGTGGAATGGCTGGGGCAGATGGTAGTTCTGTTGAATTTGTTGGAGATGTTTACTTTTTATCAATGATAAATCTCAACAAAAAGTTATGTTGGAATAAAGAGTATGAACTTTGGGGCCAGAGAAACCTGATTGAATCCCCACTCTTTGAGATTAACTTTTCTCCCACCCAGTTCATGGAAGAGCAGTACCTTGGCCACAGCTGAGTTACTAGTAAGCAATTATGTGTGTGATGCTTCACTATGTCACAGACTCAGAAAAACAAGAGGAATTTCTCTCAGTTTTTTGTGTGTGTTTTTTTAATGAGGCTGAGTTATAGAGAGGAAGGGAGAGGGATAGAGAGTTAAAAACATCAATGAGAGAGAAACATCGATCAGCTGCCTCCTGCACACCCCGTACTGGGGATGTGCCCGCAACCAAGGTACATGCCCTTGACTGGAATCGAACCTGGGACCTTTCAGTCCACAGGCTGATGCTCTATCCACTGAGCCAAACCAGTCAGGGCTCTCAGTTGTTGTTTTTTTAATGAGGCTGAGGCTTTACTTGTTATGTCCCAGACTGAACAGAAGTGGTGCAAACAAGGTAATGTTGAGTCCATAGTTAACTCATGCTTGCTCCTAGCTCCAACTGCTCATCAAATTAGTCCTTGCTTCACATCTCTCCCTGGATCCCCAACACTTATTTTCCAGAAGTCCCAGGGGAGTCTGGTCTCCATGTCACAACAGTGAGTCTGCTCATGTCTGCTGCCTCTGCCTGGCCCTATGCCCTGTCCCCAGCATGCCACTGCCCTCCACAGGGACTCTACTTGTGGCTCCCTTGGGCCAGCAATGCTGCCCATCAGTTTGGGCAGAATGGGATGGGGGGTGGGGGAGTCTAGCCCTCTCCCTATTCAGTGTGACATTGTGTCCCTTGGGTTCTAAACCAATAGTACTTGGGTACAGTTTCAAAAAGTCTGTGATAAGCGCAGCTCCTTCCCCCTACAGAGGGCCAGTATTTGCAACACAGGGACAGAAATTGTGGTCACTTCCTCCATACTTCCTCCCTTCCCAGGCTTTCCTGAGGGGGAAAAACAACCAAAAACGAAAACACCAAACTCTTCACCCTCCTTCTTCAACCAAGAACCAAACCACTGTGCGCATCAATTCATAGGAACAGGCCTTGGGGTGAAGGGGCCCCCAAATTCCCCACGCCCGCTGCTCTCAGCTTCAGCTCAGCCTGGGCAATAGCTTTCACAAGCAGCATCTCAATCGGTCACAATCTTGTGAACTAGCCCGCATCATCCCATTTCGTAGATAGTTACCAAGTATGATAGGGAGAGATGGTCACTGTTAGACCGAACCCAGCCGATCCACCAGCAGCAGATGCAGCGCATCCTCATCGCTCATCCTTGGCCAGGGATTTGGTTATCTTAGGGTGCATTTCTGGAATGCCTGCACACCTGCATATCAACCTCCCTCTGTGGCTCCCTTTCTCCAGCTAATTGTTCACGAATATCCCCGCTGATCCCCTATCTTTGCTGACTATGGTCTTTTATGGCCCCTGATAGGATCCCAGACCACCCTCTGGTTTGTAAAAGTTTTAGACAACATGGGGTCTGTGAAAACAGATGCCAATCTTGGCTCCCAAAAGGCTAGGGCGGTCAGAAAGGCAGGGTCTGGCTTAGCTGTGTTGTTTACCTGGACGGCAGGAAGAAAATGAGGTCCTGGAAAACATGAGCGTAAAAGGCCTGCCATCCATTATGGATGGAGGAGGGGATTTTGAGATTTAGATAAACCTGAGCCAAACGCTCGCCTGGCTTTATCCATCTCTTTCCAGGACCCTCAGGAGTGACAGGAAACCCGACTGCTGAGGGGTGCATACTGGTATCTAATCACAGGTGGGTAAACGGAGGCTCAGAGAGGCTGCACCCCAGACCCAAGGTGACCTAGCTGGAGCACGCCAGGGAAAGATCACCCCAAACCAAAACATTAGAAGTGGGAGCCCTCACTTCAGGCCAGGGTGGTTCATGGCCTCCTCAAGCCCAAAGCTGTGCTCTCATCACGGCCCAGGCTGTTGTACTATCCTAGGGCCTGCAAAGGCCATGCCAGGCAGCCAGAAGTTGTATGGGAAATATAATTACGTCTCTCTTTCGTGAGTCTCTAAGTAAAATTTATCGTTTCCTCCAATGATCAATGTAGGCAACAAACTACAGGAACGTGGCAGGACCTGGGACTTCACCGCTAAGATCGGGAATATATTCATATCATGTCCTAGTTACTGCACACGTCCAAACTATCATTCACACTTATCGCTGCTTCAGAATGAAGGCAGTTATTAGGCCTGCTCCTGCATCTTATTCACTGCATTAGCAAAAGAGCTGGTATATTTTTATGTCACTGTTTGTTTTTTAAATATATATTAATAACTGTTTATCAATAGAATTGTTTTCCTTTGTAATCACATTATATCTACCCTATATATATACACGTATATGCATCATACACACACACACACATATACCTATAATTTTATGCATTTTAAGACATTATTTGTCGCATTATTTGCAATAACCAAAAGGTAGAAGCAATCCAAGTATTCACCGATAGAAGAATGAATCAACAAAATGTGGTATAAACATATTACAGAATATTACTCGGATTTAAAAAGGAAGAAAATTCTGACAGATGCTACAACAGGAAATAACCTTGAGGACATTACACCAAGTGAAATAAGCCAGTCACAAAAGGACAAATACTGTGTGATTCACTTGTAGGAGGTACTCAAACTCGGAGACAAAAAGCAGGATGGTGGTTGCCAGAGGCTGGGCTGAGGGGGGGAGGGGGAATTAGTGTTTAATGGGGACAGAGTTTCAGTTTTGCAAGATAAAAAGAGTTCTGTTGATGGTAGCACAACAATGGGAATGTATTAGATGCCACTGTACCGTACACTTCAAAATGCTTAAGGTGGTACATTTTATGTGTATTTACCATAATCAGAATTTTAAAAAGGTTATTTGGCAAAGGGATCCACAGAAGTCACCAGACTGCCCCAAGAGTCTGTGATACAAGAAAAGGTTAAGAATGCTGCTCTTTATGAAACAATGAAAATGACACATTCAGGGATACAAGCGGGCCTGCGCCCCACCTCCCAGAAGCTTCCCCCAAAGCTTCCCTGGCTCCCTGCTCCTTGTCCAAGGAAAGGAGTCCAGGAGTCAGAGGCCCTGTTTCTGTCACTTAGTAGCTGGATGACCTTGGACAAGTCACTTAACCTCCGTGAGCATCCATCGTTTCAAAACAGAAGCGTCACCTGCCCCTCCTCCCTCGGGGCCTGTAGGGAAGAGCAGAGGAAGCAGTGCATCTGTGGCCGCCCTCACTGTCCACCGTGTCCTGGCCCTGCCTCTGACCCCTGCCCCTGCCTGAAATGCTTGCCCCACCCCTCAGCCAGCAGACTCTTCCCTCCCCTGCCCCCCACAAGCCTTCTCTGACCTTTCTGGCCAGAGTGATGGCTCCACATCCACTTTCCATTAGTGGGTGACCTCTCCCAGGGGAAAACCCTCCCCTCTCTCCTCCTCTTTTGACCAGCAATGAGGAGTGAGGGCTTTGGAGTTCGAGTCTGGGCGTGAACCTGGGCTTTGGCACAGAACCACCACTGCATGGCCTGGATCAGCGGTTCTCAACCTGTGGGTCGCGACCCCTTTGGCGGTCGAACGACCCTTTCACAGGGGTCGCCTAAGACCATCCTGCATATCAGACATTTACATTATGATTCGTAACAGTAGCAACATGACAGTTATGAAGTAGCAACGAAAATAATTTTATGGTTGGGTCACAACATGAGGAACTGTATTTAAAGGGCCAGAAGGTTGAGAACCACTGTCCTAGATGGAGAGAAAGCTACTTAACTGCTCTGAGCCTCAGTTTTTTTATCTATAAAATAGGCTGATAATAGCCCCTTCACTACAATTGTTATAACAACTCAGTGAGATAAACATAAAATGCCTGATACATAGTAGATATTAAGTAAGTGATAGTTAGCACGATTATTCTTATTATATTTATTACTCTTGGACCTGGATGGAAAATGTGTATTCCCCGTAGAGTCTTGGACATAGTAATAATCATTTACCAGGCTCACAGATTCATAATAAGTACTGGATGCATGGATGAGGAGAGATGTAGTTTATAAATTCTTTGTCCCAGGTTATCACTCATGGATCTCATACCACCCTGCAAGGTGAGCTAAGCAGGCTTAGGAGTCCCCTGTCTTGGAGGCAGCCTGGCTTCTAAATGCCCGGCTTCAGACTCACCCTCTGTGAGGTCACACTTGGGTAAATGACTTAATGTTCTAATCCTTGACGCGCAGGCTGGAAAACGAGGAGCCTTTCGCTGCCCCCTCCCCCTCCTCTCACAGGCAGAACCTTTTCCCCCTTCCTCGCCTGGTCTCATTTCTAATCACAGCCCCTCAGGACCTCTCTCTTCCATCCACTCCCGGGTTCCCTTCCCAGGGTACCCAGGCCAGGCTGCACTCTCCCCTGACTGGCACCAGGGCTGGGACCACCCACAGTGGATCAAGGACCTGCCAGGCTGGGCAGGCTCAGAAACGTCTGCTCTTTCATCACACCCGACTGCCACCGCCCAGTGGCTCACAGTGCAGCGGGGAGGTGATTAGCGGCCACTGTAATTGTGCTAACCTGGATGTGTCTGCCAGGGCCACTCAGGGGGGGAGGAGGTCCTCAGGAGGCCGGCCACAAAGTAGGTCAGCAGGGCAGTGGGCCGAGGCGTTATCTTAGTATTGCTGTGACCTACCCCTCTCTCCCATCATCCAACCCGCACTGCCTTTGGTTCATGCATGCATTCCTCATGCATTCACTCGGCTGCATTTGTCCATTTTTTCAGCATGCATTTATACCCTATTTTAAGGCACCTAGCAAAGATCATGATGGTGGCAGTGGCGGTGATGGTGGTGGTGGTGGTGGTGGTGGTGGCACTGATAGTAATTAGCTAATATTAGTTGAGGCACTTGCAATATACCAGGCCCTGTGCTAAGCATCTTATTGCCTCTTGTTATTTATCTTCAAAACTCTGGGAGGTAAGTATTATATTAACATTATTCTTGTTATCTCAAGAGAAATTAGGGGTAGAACCGAGCTAATGAGCAGCAGAATCCTGGACAGTCTGTCTTAGAGCCCAGTTCTTAACCTCTCCACTATACTGCCTCCTAACTGGGCATACAATGCAGCTACAGTAAATGGTTCAAAGTTTGACAAGTCATTAAAGCAACAAGAGATATAAAACACAAACCCTTCTCTCTGCCTCACACAGTCTAGCCCAGGGGTGGGCAAACTTTCGTGGGCAAGCGACCGAATTCTCAGCCTCATTTTCCCCACTTGTAACTGAGATGATGTTGCCTACCCTGTAGGGTTATTGTTAGGAGTAAATGTACTAAAGGTGCAAAGCACAGAGTTGGTACCTAGTACATAACAGTCCCCTCTCTCGATCCTAAACCGGCCCCCCTTGGCTGTGGCACTCCTGGGAAAGACCTTTGGTTCAGAGTGAACACCGCAGAGTCCTGTGCGATGGGACACCCACAGCATCAGCAGGACGCTGAGGCAGAGGAGGGAGGAGAGCAAGTATATGCTCAGAAACTGTGGAATTGGATAGAAGAGAGATGGGACCTGGTGGAAGGCAAATCCCCGATCTCCTGACACCCTATTTGGGATTTCCAGTTCCTTGTGTTCACAGGCACAGAGCAGAGGATGAGAAGGTGAAGTACCGACAGGCGTGTGCTCTTGCCCCGTGAGGGGGTACAGGAGACGAAGGGTGGAGGGGAGGCAGTGGGCACTGGGAAACTGGAGCAGAGCCAAGTCTCATTCTGTCGGCTCGATGCAATTTGTGCAGCCTCTTGAGTCCCTCAAACAAGCAGCCTGGCTCTTTCTATCGGTTCCCATATCTGCCCTGTGCCCATTGACCCACCATCCCCATCAGGCCAGGCCAACTCTCTTCTTTATGTCTCCACGCCCAGTTCGGCCTCTGACATGCCAGTGACATCTACTTCCTGTCAATGGCTTGGCCTGAGGTCTCTCTTTTTTCTCTCTCCTCTTTTATTTTTTCATGACTCTATAAAGAATTACGATGCACTTCAAGAGGTCAAAGCATTCTTCAAGGATGGCCAAGAACAGCCTTGCACACCGCCTGCCACACACAGTTTTGGAGCAGACTTTAGCCATGGTCCGGTGCGCCATGGAGGAGACCTGGGAGACAGACAGTAGGGCGGGGTTCCAGAAAGGCGGGAATATAAATGTACGTTGAGTAAACACATGGCTGAAGGTCCTTTGAGGGACCGGCTGGGGGTAATTAACCTTCAAGCCACTTTCCTCTCCAAGTGTGGCCTCAAGCCACCTGCATCCGAATCGCCAGGAGTGTTGGTTAACACGCTACTCAGACACGCTGAATCAATGCTCTGGGGACGGGACCCCATACTGTTCACTGTGAAAACAGTCCTCCCCTAAGATTCTGATGAATTCTAATGTGGAGCCAATTCAAGCTATTCTTGGTTTCCATTGGCACCTTGTCAAACTAAATGTCCACTTTTCCAAAATGGGTCATTTCCATGCGTAAGGTACCCACACCTCCATCATCACACCGACTTACCCATGTCATGTCCTGGTATTGTCTCAGATCTAACTTGGTGAGCACACAAGCCTCAACCCAAACTTAGTATTTTGAGAATAAGACCCAGAAATAAGAATTCCACGGAGAAAAAGAAATACAAAAATAAAACTCTCTGTAATCATAGTTTCTCGCACGGGGGAATATAAAAATGGATATGAAAGGGCCCTTTCATCTCGACTTTCTATAAATGTTTAAAATAGGGTTGGTGATAATTAATGTTTCTATAAGTATATGCTTAAGAAGTCGTTACAATCAGCCTTTGTCTGCTCGGAGTTGGCAGCCTGGACCCACTGCATTTCAGAGGGGAATGTTTGAGGGTCATTTCACATTGCCTCACTCCTGGCAAAGCCAGAGCCGCTATAATTCTGCCAAAGAACATAGAGGGTTTCCCAGTCAAGTTCCATCCTGATTTTGATTATTGTTTATCTCCAGTCCCTGTCTGAATAGTCGTAGTAAAATAGAGGAAGTTTTACTCCTGAATCTGAGGTCAGCTTGTAATGAACCATGGTTTCAATTGCATGAACAGCTGCTTCTTTTATAAGCAAGGAGGGTTCACTTACAGTTCAGGGTAACACAGAAATAATTTAAAGAACAAGGACGCTTCTATTCATTTCTTTATTTTTTTATGTTTTTGAAACATTTTGACATTTGAGTGGCTGTAGAATGTGGATTATTGACTAGACTCAACAGGGGGAAAAAAAGCCAATAAAGTTAAAAAAAGAAATACAATATTTCTTGACCCACCCCTACCCTAATCATTATATAAAAATTTAATTTGTATAGGGAGAGTGCAAATAATTGACCACACATTTTTTTAAAATGGTACACTGGTTGTTTAAAATTTTTTACACCAATTACCTTCAAAAAAGTCCAAAAATAAAATAAACTCCACTCAAAAAAACAAACCAGAAAAAAAGAAATCCCACTACAATGTAAACTGAAAATTGACTTGGTTTAAAAATAAATTACAAGAGTATGTCTCCTCTTTACCACCAACTGAATATAAAATGGAACATTTTAGGCTTGCATATTTATATTGCAAATATGTCTGGCACTTACCCAATAATGGTATGGAACATACTATTTTGTTCCAGATCTGCAGGGGCCTTGCAGGTCATGCAGCCCAGCCTCCCATCTACAGAAGAAACTGCTGCCACCACTGAAAGCCTAGTGACTAAATAAGCTGTCCAGCGTCAGGGAACACCATCGCCCAGTGTGGTCCAGTTCTGCTCATCGCCATTTGTCTCTTCAAGTTGACGTCTCTCAAAATAAAAAATGCATGTACCCTTGGACCCAGAAATACCACTTCTAGAAGTTCACCCAACAGATACTTGCCTATATGCAAAATGGCGTTATGTACAAAGCTCTACATTGCAGATCTATTTAGAAACCACCTAAATAGAAGACCAGCTAAGCAAAGTGTGGTACATCCCTACACTGGGATACTCTGACAGTAAGAGCCAACCTATAATGAGTGTAACAATATGCCAGGCCTCGTGCTAAGTCTTCGGAATATCTTTAATCTTTATGGCTATTATGCTCTTGTGCAGATGAGAAAGCTGAGGTGAAGAGAGACTTAATAACTTGCCCAAGTTCTTACAGCTAGTGTATGATGGAGCTGGAATTTCAACCCAGGTATTCATTCATTCATCAATCATCCATTCATTCAACCATTCAACAAATATTTATTGTGTGCCTCCTGCAATACACCCCCTGTGGCAGTAGAACAAAGTTTTTGCTGTCATAGAGATTGCTTCCTATTGGGAGAGATGAACAATAAACAACGATATGTACTGGTACATGCTGCGCTGGGTTATGCTGGAAAGAAAAACAATGCAGGGTGCGGATAGAGGATGAGGGAGGGGTGCCATTTTAGATAAGGTGGCCTTTCTGCTTCACAGGTGTGGGTGCAGCAGAGGGGCACCCTGCAGGCTCACCGAGGGCAGCTTGACTCCACAACATGCATTCTTCCCAAATAGGACTGGAAGCCTCTCAGCCATGGACACAGCCATGGACTCTGTGCACAGGTTTGGAAAGTTCTCCAAAGCATGTTAGGTTTGTGTGAGACAGTGGGAAGGACACACAGTCACTCCTGGGTATGCACATACCTGTCATCGTAAACACACAGACTCTCTGATGGACACCAGGGCAAATGGAGTGAGACCAACCTTTACTACCTGCCTTTTTGTACATTTTGTATGAAAATTTAATTATAGATTTTTCTACAAAAGGATATGTGCAACATATATGCAAGTTATGTGGAATAATTTTAAAAAAATACCAAACAACCCTGCCAGGGCGTATACCTTGCCTCTAGGACATTCTCAGCTCCATGGAGGCTCTGTGGGAAATCCTACCTGTTCTTGCATGTCTCCTCGCCCAAGCATCCCTTTCCTGAATTTCATGTCTGTTATTCTCTTTCTACTTTTTATAATGCCTTTATTGAGATATACTTCACACGCCACACAATTCACCCATTTAAAGTGTAGTTTGATGGGTTTTGCTATATTCGTAGAATTATGCAACTATCACCCATAATCAACTTTAGAACATTTTCATTACCCCCCTAAGAAGCTCTATACCCATTAGCCATCACTCCCCATCCCCTCTCAGTGACCCCCAGCCCAGCCCTAAGCAGCCAGAAATGTACTTTCTGTCTCAAGGGATTTATTTATTCTGGAATTTTCTATAAATGCAATCATTGTGACTGGCTTCTTTCACTTAGCATCATGTATTCAAAATTCATCCGTGTTGCTGCATGTATCAGAGCTTTGTTTCTTTTTACTACTACATAATATTCCATCGTATGGATATACCACAGTTCATTTTCAGTTGAAAGATAGTTAGGTTGTATCCAACTTTTGTCTATTATGAATAATGCTGTCTTTTACTATCTTTTAAAATAATTTTATTATATTGATATACTAAAGGCCTGGTGCATGAAATTTGTGCACTTGGGTGGGGGGAAATCTCTTAGCCCAGCCTGTGCCCTCTCACAGTCTGGGAGCCATCAGTTGGACATCCTTAGCACTGCCTCAGAGGCAGTCGTGAGCCCGGTCATTCTGCCGTTGGGTTGATTTGCATATTAGCCTTTTATTATATAGGATTTTTACTCAATATAGTTTCAGCTGGCTTGATTTTGAGTTTATAAAACTTTATTGTCTTTTGCATGCTATGTGTAGTCTTCTACAACTTACTTTTTTCATAGCAACATTAAGTTTTGAAGATGTTTCCATGTTATTGCATATATCTGTAATTTTTTACTTTCATTATTAGATCCTATTCCATTGTACGAAACTATGATAATTCATTTATCTATTCTCCTGTTGGTGGTCATTTGGCCATTTCCAGTTTGAGGTTCTTATCATCTTCCCCAGACCATTCTGATATACATCTCCTGGGATATGTGTACAAGCATTTCTGTGGGGGATATTCTACAGGGTGAATGGCTAGGTCATGGAGTATGTAAATGGTCAATTTTTCCAAATGGTTATGCCACCAGCACTATGTAAGGTTTTTACTGACCTTCACTTGCTATTAATACATTCTGCATTTTGTACCATGTGCTTATAATGCCTCTTCAAAAATAAGGCAATTTTTAAAAATTTTCTCTCATTCAGAAGTAAATTCTGCTTTCCTGGAACCCAGCCACTGACTCTCACTTTATTCTTCAGAGCTAACAGAGCAAATCTAAATCCCACTGTCTGACATGCCAACCCTCCACACATTTGAAGACGATTACCTTATTTGTCGAATGTACCAAGATAAGTCAAGGTAAGAAGACAGAGAAGTTAGGGCTGGAGGTACCTTTCCTTGATGAGCTGTGGAGCAGAATTTCCTGGTTCCTCGGGAGGCTGATGGAATCTATTCTGAAAAGGAGTTCTGTGGGCAATACGTTTGGGGATGATGGGCCAACTGAAGTGAGGACATTTTCTTGGCTGCAGGACTTCTCAGAACTGGTTCCCATTCTGAATTTCTGAGCGAGGTCATAGAATTGAACAGAGCACCATTTGAGAAACACCAAGGTCAAACAGGTCTTAAGAAAAAGTGGTGACTTGCTCCTTAGTTTCCTTGATCTATTTTCATTGATTTTTTTATTTCCTTTAAACAGCCAATATTTTTCTGCCTTCCTCCTCCCCAGCTCTGCCTTTACCACCAAAAACATTTCTCACAGAAAAAATTTTTATATCAGTCATTTGAACCTGTCTGATTTTTTATTCAAGTCTTGTCTTTCCCAGAGGTTTTAGCCCTCAGCCCCAGAATAGAAGCTTTGAGCCTAGATTAAAGAGAATTCAAGAAAGAAAAAGTAACTTCAAAAGAAGAATTGAAAGCACTTTTCTTCTCTCCTAATTTCCGCTCATTGCTGTGGTCAGGAAATGCAGGTCCAAATCGCAAAAACCAAATATTGCACGGTATTGTCAGTGGTCATGGACAAATATCTGATGACAAGGATTGTAGTTTGTTTAAAAATAGCTAACATTTCCACTTCACAGATAACATGATATTTTACCCTTCTAACAGCCTTGAGAAATAGCTATTATCTGCATGTTACTAATTATCGTAGTTTGCCGATGAGGAAATGGAGGCATATACAAATCATGCAGCTCTGGAAGTTTCTGTCTGACCCCAAAGTCTACACACTCAACTTCTTGCTCACCCACCGTCATGGTCAAACTCAGGCCTTGTTAATTGCTGCTTTAGAAACCTGCTGAATGGAGCCCCACCTGATCAAAAGCACATCGAATTGGCCCTCCTGTTTCTCCTGGAACACTAGGTAGACCATCTCCTTTTGCACCCACTTGGGCATCCAGGGTGTAATTCTCAGCTAAACTCTCTCTGACCAGAAGAACACGCTGGGATTAATTTTGGGCCTCTTATACTTTTCTATGGTCCCAGCTGTGCTCTGTAGATGGATTAAACCAAAGCTCAATTTCTGTACTTCGCTTACTCCCTTGGTCCCATTCTAAACAGAAATCTGCTGACAAGACTTATGTCCCACCATGGACTCGGCCTGAAAATTACCCACATGAAGTGCCTTTTCTTCTCACAGCCACCAAGGGTCCATCCACCCTGGCCCAGGCTTACCCTGAACCCAGATATGTGGGTTTAGATACAGACTCAAGAACGGTCAGGGATACTAGGAAATCCAAATCAGGTCATCCTCCCCTCGCCATTTTGCTTTGATTTGTGTTCACAGACACCTAGGGATTTAAAGATAATAATAATAATAAGGCCGGGTTCCTGGATTAGGTTTTGGCTTCTTAAGAGATATCCCCTCCCTTTACCCACGGCACAATATCTATGGGGTTTAGGAGCAACCTCAGTATCTCCAAAGATTGTGATCTGAGAAGAAATATCACCACAATACTAAAACAGTTTTGGAGTGTCTGTCACCAAATTCTGCCTTCTGGAGGAATCTGCCTCATTTACAGGTGGTGTGGTCCTCATTGGTCATTTCTAGACCATTTGACTCCAGCCACCGCCAAATCGATCAGGAGTGACATACGATCCAATGAGGAGACCATCCATAAACTGGCCAGCAACCTAGACCTTATATGGCCTGGCTTTAAAAATGGGCCAGACCAGTCAGGTTCCTCCCTTGAGAATTTAAACTAAACCTCCAAGGGAAATTGCCAGGGAACAGTGTGGTTCAATGGAGAAGCCCAGTAGAACTGAGATGGGAGTGGCCATGATGACTCGTGTTCAAGGTGAGATTTGTGGAGAGGAGAAATTGAAACCACACAGAGAGAGCCAATGAGAGGAGGGAGGAAGAGTGGAAGCCCTGAGAAAAGCTGAGAAGCTATTAGAGAGGAGAGAGAGAGAACATGCTTCCCAGAGACAAACCCCTGTTCTTGATGGCTCTGGGGTGTCCCATCCCCATCCCAGTGATATCTGGCTGGTCTCTGGTCCACAGATATTATGCGTTCTTTTGGGGTTCTCTAAGTAAGACCTTTTCCTGAGCACACTCAAGCCTCTGTTCTTTGCCACCGAAAGGATTGTGAATAGAATTCTCCAAACTCTGAGGACAAGTGTCTATGACCCCATCAGAGTTTGGCCCAAAGAAAACAGCACTAATTTTTTTTTTTTAAATCCTGGAAACCCTATTAAGAGAAGTAAAATTTCTAGGAAATTGAGACTTGAACAGTTCATTTTTTTTTGTTCTAGTGTTTTAAAAGCAACACAGACACGCAAATATATACAATAACTTATGTAGTCTATAATAATTACAAAGACTTGCTTAAGATTAAGAAGATGTATTATATATAGCATTGTTTTCACATAACATTATTGTGTTTGATGGTTAACATTTAAAGTTATATTTATTTAGGCTATCACTGCAAATTGCCAATTGGATTCACCTCTAATATTTTATTCACTGAATGATAATTTTCAAAAGGGAAGTGCTTTTAGAAATTTAGTATTTTTGTTCACTGCTATATCCCTAGTACCAGCACATAAATATCTCATTCATAAATTTTAAACATCCATATTTAAATAGAGTTACAAGTTAATAATTTTAGTAAAAGCTTTTATATATGAGGTGTTTGGGTTTTTTGGTTTTGTTTTTAATATTTAGTTTACCCAAATCAGGCAAAACCTGATAGCAAAAGAAATCATTTAGTTATCATGGAGTCCTAAACATTGTTGTCTTTTTTTTTTTTAATATATTTTATTGATTTTTCACAGAAAGGAAGGGAGAGAGATAGAGAGTTAGAAACATCGATGAGAGAGAAACATCGATCAGCTGCCTCCTGCACATCTCCTACTGGGGATGTGCCCGCAACCCAGGTACATGCCCTTGACCGGAATCGAACCTGGGACCTGATAGCAACAGAAATCATTTAGTTATCATGGAGTCCTAAACATTGTTGTCTTTTAAGGACAAGCAGACACTGAAAGCATTAATTTGGGGGGAAAGATCCAAGTAAGACATAAAGGAGGGAAAAATTCCAAAATTTATTAGGTATATTTTTACTCTCAAGAACTTGGTCTAAATTGCCTGAGTTAGCTCTCAGCAGTTTCTACTTTACCCAATGCTTGATTTTCATTATTTTCACAGTGTGCCTAAAAATGGGTGGTGTTTGGACCAAACAGAGATCATCTGGAGAGACTGAGGGGTACACTGTAGCACCCCTGGACTCTGGCACTTTCCAGCCCTGGGACAGAGCTTGGATCTTAGCTCCCCCGCCCCCCCTTCTAAAATGGTCAGAGCGGGGGACAGGACAATCTCTAATTTCTTTTGAGGGCTAATCATCCCTGATTCCAGACTTCCAGCTTTCAGGGATATAGCCAGTGCTTTGCTGTATTTCCAGAGCTAGACAGTTTCCTTCCCACATGGCAGAGACAAAGCTCTCAGGAGCCAGGGGAGGCAGGGGCCGGGCCCTGCGGAGAGCCCGCCAGCCTGGCACAGGCAGGCCCTGCCTGGAAGGCACCCAGACCACATTCCCGATCCAAACACCCGGCGTCTGCGACATTTGAAAATAACTTTCCAACTTCAAGACCCAAGCTGTGGCTCGAAGGTTCAGTCCACTCCAAGGCAGTCAGTATTACTTACATTGCAGACTGAATATGACAGAAGAGAGTTACCCTCGGAGGACTCCATTGACCCAAGAAAAGTTTCTTCCTGTTTCTTACGTGTGTCTTTATTTTTATTGTCTATTTTTAAGTCGAGGTGCACCTACCGTGGGAAAGTTCCTTAAAGATCACCTGCCCTGAGGTTTCAATCCCCCTTTCGAAATTAGATGTACCTGGGCATTTCTTTTGAAATACGGATTCTGGGGTACCCTTCCATTGACTGAGTCAGAAAGTTGGGGGGTAGGGCCCAGCAGTCTGTGGTTTAGCAAGCCCTGGGGGTGATTCAGAGGAAGAGCTAGGTTTATGAGACACTTCCCTAAACCTTATCTTAGAATTCTGGAATATTCCTGTGGGAATGCCACACTCTGCGTCTGATTTATAAGAACACATTTTAGAGGAGACAGAAATAGCCTTTTCAGGGCAGGAGCTGGAGCTCAGCCATTCAGGGTGAGTTTCCTCACCCCACCAGGTTCCAAGGGGGTGAGAGATCTCAACCTGAGGCAGCTGGTGGTCAGGACAGATCATCTAGATTCTAGAAGGTAGGAATCTTTTTCCTTTTTCTGTTCCCAGAAAGTGTGACTGTCAGAGGCTCTCAACAGGGGCCAAGACTCAACAGGAATCCGTTGGTTCAACCGGATCGAGTGGATTATGTTGAACAAGCCTCCATGCATTTGCTTCTAGCCATAAGCTTGCTTTCCCCCAAACTTTTATTTTGAGAATTTTCAAACCGACAGCAAAGTTGTCTATAGTGGTACAATGCACATCTATACACGCTTTGTCTGGAAAATGCAGCTGTTTATCATATTTGCACTGGGTTTTCTTTCATCTTCCATTCTCTATGTATAAATAATTTTTTCCCTCTCCCAAAACATTTGGGAGTAAGTTGCAGATTTCATAACACTTTATAGCTAGGTATGTCTGCATTTACTTCCAAAGAACAGAGACAATGAGTTACATGAACATGATATAATCACCAGACTCAGAAACTTTAATATCAATACAGTACTATCATCTAATACAGGATCCTCCATATTTTTCTGTCTTTTATGATAGTGATATTTTTTAAACATACAAGTTGTTTTGTAGAATATCCTTTAAATGTAGGTTTGTCTGATTGTTTCTTCATAATTAGGTTCAAGTTCAACATTTTGGCAGGAGTGCCTCAGAGGTGACTTGTGTCTTCTCCAATGCCTCAAATCAGAAGGTGATGTGTTTAGTTTGTCTCATTTTAGGTGATGTTAAGTTTGATCATTCTTTCTTTGAATGAATGGACATCTGTAAGATGGTATTTCGAGACTATGACTATCTGGTTCCCTAATGGTTTTATCCAGTGGTTGGGCATCATTGCACTTTTACTTGCCTCAGGAATTGAATGGTGGTTGGAAAACGATGATTTCTTAATATCGTCATTCCTTTTACATTTCTTTGGTGGCTTTATTTTTTTAAAAAGAACTTTCCCATCTGAGTCCACACTTTATTGTTGTTATTATTATTATTATTATTATTATTATAGTATTTCAATGGGCTAGTTGATCTTTTTTATTTGGTTTTATTTATTTATGACTTTCAGTCTTCTTTTTTGATGTTCCCATTGACCCAGTTTAACCAATGTAAGCTCCTTCAATACAGCTCCTACATATTTTTGATATTTCCTCCAGTTTGGAACACTTCCTTATTTTGAGTACTTTGGGGCATAACAAGGCATTCCAGACCCAGCTTGCACTTTCTTTCTTAGCCCTAGAATTAGCCATTTCTCCAAGGAGCTCTGGTACCAAGTAGAGCTCATTACCACGGGCGTGTCAATGCTTTTAGGCCTTTGCAGTGAACAGAACTAAGAAACACATATCTATTTTTAAGGTGTACATTTGTACTGATACTTCTAACTCCAATCCAACACCGAAAGTTCACCTCTCCTTCCCCCATTCCATATCTCCCTTCTCCCACAGTAAAATCCTAGCTCCCCCAAATACCAATCTATTTACTCATTTACCACAATATACTCAAAATAGTCTAGGCATTACCTCACCACAATCACTACTGACCACAAACCACTGAAGGGGGAGATTTGTGCAGTTCGGCAGTCTCTGGCCTGCATCCCACCAAGCGTGTACAGTAAGAGAACTGTGTTCACAAGCTCCTTGGATCGGTTCTTTGTTCTCCTCTGCATGGTTATACTATCAACTGGATCTACAGTTAGGTTCGACTAAGCTCTTAATACATATTGAGAACAAGTTCAAGGTTATAGAACTTGGAGGGCAAAGACCCATATTGCTAATTCAGGGCAAACTCAAAAAGGCTTTCAGTTGCTGAGAGGGCAGTAAGGGCCACATCCTGTTAGAAAAATGGGTCAGGACCCTGCCTCCTCCACGTGACACCAAACTATCAGAAGACAAACACACACACACATCTATAGCGCTAATGCCCAGCCCTTTCCGCATTGCGGTTTGTCTATTGTCTTAATGCTTCTTTGATTTGGGAAAGGAAAGCTATGTATGGAGAACACGAGAGACAGAGAAATGAAGGGAGACAAGAAAAGGACTTAAAGAGAGAAAGGAAGAAAAAGCCAGGGGAGAGAAAGGGAAAGAGCAGAGATGGAGACAATGGCATAGAACAGGGGCCATGTAGGATCTTGAAAACCCAACTTGTCTCAGTAATAGATGAACCTTCCCTGAATCCTCCTCTTTAAAATAATAATTATATATATAAATTGATTTCAAAGAGGAAAGGAGAAGGAGAGGGAGAGAGAAACCTCAATGATGAGAGAGAATCATTGGTTGACTGCCTCCTGCACTCTGCCTACTGGGGATCGAGCCCGAAATGTGGGCATGTGCCCTTGACCGAAATCAAACCTGGTCCCTTTAGTCCACAGGCCGATGCTCTATCTACTGAGCCAAACCAGTTAGGGCTGAATCCTCCTCTCTTTATAGAAGGGTGAGTTTGAGTTGGAGGACCGGCCTCCTGTCTGGGCTAATTAGACATTTGAGAGAAGCCCAGCAGGTTTTGGTGCTCCACCATTGCAGACATCAGCTTCTGGTCCAGCCGTGACCCACAGTCAGAGCGGCAGCTCTGGGCAGCAGGGCTGACACCTGTGTTATCAGGGTGCCACAGGGTGGTGCTGGCGTCCTTGTAAGATCTCCTCCCTAGATTTCTGGGTGTGAGTCAGCTCAAACTGGACTCCTCACTTTCATGGGTCATGCTAATGGCAGGGAAGAAGGAAAAGAGCTCTCTCTAGGTCTACTTTATGCTGTCACAGAAAGCCAGAAAACCCACCTCTGAGTTGGGCGTGAGAAATGTGGGTGAGGGATGAGGATAAAGAGCAGCTGGGGGCCCACCGTTCCTGCAGATGCGCTTTCCCCCACCCTCCGTGGTACTGCTCTCCACTGACAAGCCCGGATGGAGGGCCATTCATTTACCACCTTCAGGATATGGTGGCTGTGGCCTGTGGGAGAGTGGAGCGCGCTCTCTGGAAAAGTTACTACACATTCTCTCTCAAGTAAAAACCTGAATGTGAACCCTCTAAGAGAAGCATGTGCTTCAACACCAGGCAGCAGGGGTTAGAGCAACAAGGTGGAAATTCAGGCAGCCTTTTTCAAGTAGAGTTGATCTTCAGGGGCCGAGGGCTCTTCAGGACCTCCTTCCAATCATGACACCAGCCACTTATTAGTCTGGCTCTGAATGCAATAACAAGGTTTTGGGGGATGCTCGGAAGAATCTGTTTCCTCCTATTTAATTTAATCTTTTGAGTTACTAAAATGTGATGGTCTGAGTAAATGCAGGGGATACCATGAAATTTACTTCAGCAAGTACCAGACCCAAATTTCACACAATTATACCTCAGATATTCCATCCAATCACAGTGTCAGATCAAAGCATCGGTAGGGCCTGGGCAAAGTATAATATCATGCCTTCTCCCTCCACCCCACACTGCTTTTTGGTAGACAGTGAAATGTTGGCGTGTTTTTTTTCAAGGAGACAGGGAAGGGAAGGTGGCCGGACAGGGGTGTGGAGCCAAAGACTCAAGGTAGAATGAAGATGGGGCTGGCGCTAGCTTCTAAGCTTTCCTGGTTTCCTTCACTGTGGCCAGGAGGCCTGGAGAGCCCCAGGTCCTAGGAAAGAGTGAGAGAAGCGATGCCTCCCGAAGCACCATCTCTGGGAAAATATGCAACCGAGAGACTAGCTGACAGTTTTCCTAATGGGAAAAGTTGTACTGAGAAACACTTCTGCTGTATTAGAGGGTGTGGGAAGACTTAGCCAAAGGTTCAAAGAAATCTAAACAAAGAAAAAAGTGGGCAGTAATTAGTCCCAGGACACTAAAACATTACACAAGAAAAAAAAAAGTCATAATAGTACACCACTTGGCTCAGCATTAAACAAGATGCACTGTGCTGGTGCTTTTTAAAGTTATAAGCTTGTTAGCATTACTTTGACTTCTTAAATGGTGTTCAATTATTATTTTGGTAGAAAGCTAATTTGAAAAGCTTTTAGTAACTTTAGGATTTTCTTAAATCTGTTAGCATAAGTAGATCAGAACTGAATTCAAGTGTGGCATTTGGCAGGAAGTTAGATGTTGATGTCCAGTGGTTTTGTTCTCCTTTCTCATTTCTCTGGAAGGTTCAAGTTCAGAGGGAAGTCAGGGATGTGAATGTGACATCAGATCGGGTCCCCTTGGGACAGGGGAACATCCAAAAGTCACCCATCACTCAGGGCACCTGAGAGCATCAGGCATCCTTGTGAGCCTCAGGTCCCCCTGGCATGGCAGCCATAAGCTGAAAAGCAGTGGGTGGGGTTCTAGTCCTGACTCTGCCACCAACAGGCTGACGGTGTTGGGTGAACTCAGTCATTCCCACAACCCACCCTTCACCTTGGACAATTCTTGTAATTGTGCCAATAATATTCTTTGTACCTATTTTTTTTTTAATCCAGGAAGAAACCACTCAAGGATACATGTTGCATTTGGTTGTCAATGTAGTCTGAGATGTCTCCATAAACCCCCATCTTTTTTCTTTATTGTCTGCCCTGCCATTGATATCTTTGAAGAATCCAGGCCAATTATTTTGTCCAGGGTCCCACAATCTAGATGTGTTTGATTGGTAGAGTCTGGTTCAACTTTTTTGCCTAGATGTCTGCATGGCTCATACATACAATGTGGATACAGCAGGTACTGAGACCACACATGGCCCTCCAGGCAGAAGTAATCCAAGCTTCACTTTACAGAGCAGCAGGCACTGCTCCGGGCCCCTTGGGTGCACTACACAGAGTGTGGAGAAGGGAAAGTGCAGGGCTCCGGGAGCACAAGGCGAGTCCAGGGGCCGGGAGGAGCAGCAACTTAAGAATGGGAAAGGTAAATTGAGGCCAGAATATAAGAAGGATGAGTGTCAAGTTAAGGCACCTGCTTTCATATTTAGGCCTTGGGAACCCTGGGAGGTGTCTGGGGGCAAGAGGCATTCAGGGTCACAGACATACTTGTGATCAGAAAGCCCAGAGGGCTTGGGTGTTCCGCCCAAGTCACACGGGGAGTAGTGACCAGGACACTGACTCCCAGGAGTCATCTGCACACTATTGATATTTTAGCACAAATGTTCCCAGGATGGTTAGGCTACCCCCTTGGGGGTCACATCAAGAGGAAAGATAAGACAGGGAGTTCAGGCCAAGGAGGTTGGTGGAGGTCAGGGAGCCCGTCAGTCTCCAAAACCCGCTCCAAAGTCAGTTACAGTCCACGAACTTCCTGGTTTACAGTAAGTGCCAAGGCACCACTTGTCTCCTTCCTCCCTTTTGTTCTTTTGCAAACTCCATTCACATTGCCTAGTTCACTTCACCTCAATGCCAGGCCTGTGCAGTCACTGAGAAGATGTTCTCCTTGGGCAGATACGGAAACTTGAGGCTCAGAGAGGGTCAGAAACAGTTCACCAGGTTCACGCGGGGGTCAGGGTGGCGCTGCAGATCTCCCAAGGCCTCTGCGGCACCGAGTCTCTTGACATTTCAAATCCATGGCATTCTCTCTCTCTCTCTCTCTCTCTCTCTCTCTCCAACTTGCTGTATGAAAATGGAGTTGAGCAACAAAGTGAGGCAAATGGGGGGCCAGGCTTGTGAAAGGATTTTTATTTTTAAAGACAGCAATTCCTTTTGCTTCTCAAACCCATCTGTGAGGACCACAGCAGCTGTGCCAGTGATGTCCCAGGTGTGGGCAATGAGCTGGGCTGGGCACAGCCCGGGAGGGTGGGGACAGCCAGGGTTCCGAGTGTCAGGTGGCCATCACCACTAAGCCCTGAGACCCATGTGCACCAGGGAGCCCCTTTAAGGAAGTCAGTGCTACACCACACTGTGTCCTGAGAAACACTTCTGCCCCCCAATGAGGGGCCTCTGCCAGGTCTTGGGATCCCCTCTGGGACCGGGTCCCATGGGTAGGTGCTGAGACCCATGAGAGAGCCTGCAGTCAGCCAGAATTCCTGTGATGAGACAATCGAGCCGTACCCAGGGCCTCAGGGCCGGCTCAGGTCACACATGGCTCTCACCATGACTGAGACACTGCAGACATGGCTGGGCATCTCCAGGGTCTGCAATGGGCCCTCAGGAGAACAAACAGCAGGGACATAAGCCATCAGGCTCAAGTCCCCTGCCTGGTCAGCTGCCCTGTCCCCACCCAACAAGTCACTCAGTCACGGTCCCCCAGTCCTTTCACACACTCCCCTCTTCTTGGAGAGGAGGCACCACAGCATGTCGTCATCAACAAGGACTTACTGGCAGGGGCAGAGTGCCAGCCTCCGTGAGTTACAGGGCAGAGCAAGGCCATTGTGAGTTCAGGGCAGAGCAAGGTCACCGTGAGTTCAGGGCAGAGCAAGGTCACTGTGAGTTTCAGGGCAGAGCAAGGCCACTGTGAGTTACAGGGCAGAGTACAGCCACTGTGAGTTACAGGGCAGAGAAAGTCACTGTGAGTTACCAGGCAGAGGAGGCCACCTCGAGTACTGGCAGAGCAAGACCCAATCCCCACCATGAAGAACCTTTCAGGAAGAAGTTACTGGAGAGGAGGTCCGCTATCATGGCACTTCAAGGGGTTAGTTTATGGGAAGAAAAGACAAGTGACAAATAATCCCAATGCAGTGCCTGGCACAAAGCAAGAGCTCTGTAAGTTTAAGAGGAAATACAGAGAAGAAAGAAGGGAAGCATGGAGGCGGGAGAGGAGGGCAAGAGGGGTGGAGGGAGGAGGGTAGGAGATACTAGATCAGTGGTTCTCAACCTTCCTAATGCCTCGACCCTTTAATGCAGTTCCTCATGTTGTGGTGACCCCCAACCATAAAATTATTTTCGTTGCTACTTTATAACTGTAATTTTGCTACTGTTATGAATCATAATGTAAATATCTGATATGCAGGATGTATTTTCATTGTTATAAATTGAACATAATTAAAGCATAGTGATTAATCACAAAAACAATATGTAATTATATATGTGTTTTCCGATGGTCTTAGGCGACCCCTGTGAAAGGTCGTTCGACCCCCAAAGGGTCGGGACCCACAGGTTGAGAACCGCTGTACTAGATAATAATTTCACTGCAATTTCTTGCAATGCTTTGGTGCCAACAGGAAGTGCTGAGTCCTGATATAAAAAGCTCACCGAACACTGTACTCTAGGGGCCCACACAGCCACACCCACAACTATAATCTGTGAGGCTCAACCTCACACTATAATCTCAATGCCCCAAACTCCCCATAGGTCTCCAAAAACGTTCAAAATTGCCTCTTCACTCCTGTCCATTCCCCACTCACCCAGGCACTGGGATGGACACCTCCAACTTCAGAGTCACTGCCACTGCCACCCCACACTCAGCTCATACTATTAGATACACAACCACACCCCCAAGGTTACAGCCATGCACACAGCCCAATGTAGAAGCACAGCCAAACAGGCAAGGACCCTCAGACCAGACGACCCACGCCCCAGCCCTCTCTGTAACTGTGTTCACAGTCACCCGCTCTTTCCACCTGGAATCATACAGATGTCTTTGCCCTACAAAAGTGAGGGAATGGGAAAGGAGAAAAGGAGGAGA
The DNA here is from genome assembly GCF_000147115.1 of Myotis lucifugus. Classification (NCBI taxonomy): domain Eukaryota; kingdom Metazoa; phylum Chordata; class Mammalia; order Chiroptera; family Vespertilionidae; genus Myotis; species Myotis lucifugus. The sequence goes on from NW_005871114.1 coordinate 4,442,146, forward strand.
AATGAGGAAAGAAGCAGAGGAGATACTCAGCCCAAAGCAATAGGATGGCCTCTCTACCCTGAGCCTGCTTCCTGCATGTCCCCCTTGGAGAGAAGAATGGTCCTCACAGGAGCAGGCATCTCACTCCAGGAAGGAGCCTTAGGTATCCAGGTTCCAGAATGAAGCAGATGTTGGGGGAGAGGGAAGTCTGCCCCTCTGAGTAATCTCAGGGGATACTTTCTGGTTCTATGATGCTTCTCAGAAAAGGGCCAAAATACGAGCAAACACCAATTCACATTTGAAACAACTTACGATATTGTCATCGTGTTATTCTAATCATGCACTTTCAATCCATGATCTCGTTTCATGTGCCTTGGCTTTTTTGTGATGTCCCAGCTTCTGTGCAGCCTTGGCCAGGAGAAAAGAGGTCTGGGTTCTAGTTCGTGGGAAAGCCATGCAAACTCTTCATGTGTTAGATTCTCACCTTGAAAATGAGAGAAAGCTCCAGATGCTGCCAGAGGCCTCCTCTGATCTCCTGTTTCATGCTTCTACACATCCAGTCCAGCCCTGTCCAGTAGAAATTTAATGCAATCTGCACACATAATTTTAAATTTCCTAGTCACCACATTAAAAAACTTCAAAAGAAGTAGGTAGAAATAATACATTTTAATAATACATTTTATTTTACCCAATATATCCAAAATATTAGCACCTCACCAAGTAGTCAACATTTTAAAAATTATAATGATTTATTCTACATTCTCTTCCCATGCTAGGTCTTCAAAATCTGGTGTGTATTTTACATTTACAGCACATCTCCATTTGAATGCTAAATTTTCATTGGAAAATTTAATCTGTTTTTCGATTTCATAAAAATTTATAGTTGTAAAAGTGAAAGGTATGATCCACATACCTAAGCTGTTCCAAACATATTTTCTAAAATTTTCCAATAACTGAATCGAGCATCTGTTTTTAAATTAAAATGAAATAAAATGTAGGGTTTCGGTCTTCAGTGGCACTAGCCACATTTCCAGTGTTCCATGGCAGCATTCAGCTGGTGGCGACCATATTGGGCAGTGGGAACTGGAGTATGTGAGCATATGAAGGGGACTGCTGGGGGGCCATCCTCCCCTCTGCTCACCTCCTGCCTCTGCCCCCCAGAGCACTGGACACACTACTAGCCTAGAGTGAGATGGGGAGTGGGAAGGTGTCACAGCCAATGTCATCCCAATCAACACCTCCTCCACCATCTGTCTGCGTGCCAAGAAGCTAGAGAAGGAGCCGACCCACTTCGCCCACCGAAAGAGTCTTCGGTTCCTTTCTACAGAGCTGCTGCCAACGTTTCCACAGGCGGAGGCCACGTTTCCAGCTCAGACACAAAGGCACGGGCAGGCGTCTGAGCTTCCTTTCCTTACTCAAAGGAATGCCCGCCAGGCAGCCAGCCCGGGCTGCAGCCCAGACTCTACGTGTCACGTCGGGGATGTGGACTTTATGAGCACAAGACAGATACAGGGTGATGGTGGGTGGAGCGGTGGGGTGGTGGTAGAGACGAGATACCAGAGACAGAAGGTGAAATGTGAGCTTCAGAAAGCAAGGTCAAGAGGACACACTTCGCGCTCTGTGCTGCACCAATGGAGACAGGGAGAGGCTCTGGGTTTCAGAAATCCCTGGAACTTCATAGCCCTGAGCGAGGGGGAGCTTTGAATGACACCTCTAGGACAACCCTTTGATGTTTCCTAGAGCAGTGGAGAAAAGTTAAAACCAGCAGAAGTTTCGCACGTAGTGTTACTATCTTCGTGGAAAAATTGAAATTCAAGTAAGTAACTTGCTCAAGGTCAGGCAGCTACAAAGCTGAAATGTAAACGCAAGTCTGTTCGACTCCAATTGCCTGCACGCTTTCTATTTAATAATAATAGGTGATGTTTACTGAATGGTGACCTGTGCCTGGCACCAGGCTGGATGCTTTATAAAAGTGAACTCATGGATATTCACCACGTGTCTGTGAAGTGGGATCTCATGCCCATTGATACCAATAGAGAAAACTGAGTCTCACAGAGGTGGTGTGACTTGCCCAAAGTCTTGAAACTTGTGATAGAGCAGAGATTTGAACCCGACTTCTAAAGTCATGCACTTATCCGTGACATAACGCCTCGCTTTCAACAAGAACACTTACGGCAGCAGACACTGCTACTATCCTGCTCCATGTTCTACCCCTGAGCTCACTACAGCTGCGATGGTTTCCGACCACTGACAGCAACCACCTCAACCACCTACACTCTGTTCTTCTGCCTGAAGGCTTTTGCAAGCAGCCGGAGAGCTGTGGGGGCTGCACACCTTCTGGGGTGGATTAGTTTCCTAGGGCTGCCCAAACAAAGTACCACAAACTGGGTGGTTTACAACAACAACAAATTCTTCTCTCACAGGTCTGGAGGCAATAAAGTCCAAAGTGAAGGTGTCAGCAGAGCCATGTTCTGGAAGGCTCTAGGGAGGATCCTTTCTTGCCTCTTCCTAGCTTCTTGACCTTTCTTGGTTTGTGGCAGCACAAGTCCAGTCTCTGCCTCTCTCACAAACACTTTGTGAGAGAGGACCCCCTGTGGGGGAAGGCTGGGGTTGAGAGAGGTGGGAGACATGTCCAAAGATGGACCTAGGCCTGTAGCATCATTAGTTTACACAATGTTTTGCTCACAGCTGTGTCGTCAATGTTGAGGATTTCATCAGTCATTTCCAAGAAATGGCATAAACATCAAGAAATGTTTCACAAACCAGGCAAGTCCAATATACTAGCAACAGAGGGAAGACCTGGGAAGGAGGTATATGGTGATAATGTAAATTAGGAACTTTCCAATGCTATTATGGAATGCCGCCACCAGCTATGTGGTTTTCTTCCCAAGGGGCTGATCTATTGCCTAGTTCAGCATTTCTCAGAATGCAACCTGCATGATGCTTCTGAGAAAAAAGTTTCTGTGGCCCCAGTCAAGTTAATGAGTACAGATTACTATTTACTCTTCTTGAAAATGCAGAGTCCATATTAGCATATTCAATGTTCTTGCTGTCAAAAATGAAATCCAATTCAATATTTCTTCCCAAACTTATTTTGCCATGGAACCCTTTCATCATATAATACCTATTTAATATCCCAAAGAGCTGGTATTCCACAGACTCCACTTTGGGAAACCCCAATCTATGTAACCAGGATGTTTGCCCAAATGTCTGCTCCAGCCCACAGCACTCCAACTGCAGATTGTTCTAGGGCAGCAATTTTCAACCTTTTTCATCTCTCGGTACACGTAAACTAATTACTAAAATTCTGCAGCATACCGGTACCAAAAAATATATTTTTTGCCAATCTGACAAAAAAAAAAGTATACTTTTGATTCATTCACACTGGACAGCTGTTGTTGTGTTGGCTTTTGTCATTTTTTTTATTTGACAATCTAAGGGAAAAGAGGTCAGTGCCCCTGACTAGTCAGGGATTGCATGCTTTAAAAATTATTGTGGCACACCAGTTAAAAATCGCTGTTCTAGGGCATAACTATCCTTTTTTGTCCACATCCCCCCGCCACCCCCCAATCTCTAAATTCCCTTCCTCCTTTTTGTTCCTTTCTCCATTTTGGTTCAGGTCACATGGAATTTTGGCCATGGTCTAAATATCCCACCATCATGGGCCTGACACGTAAATCCTGCTGCATAAGTCCCCCTTGGTCAAGCTGGGCTTCTGATTGGCCCTCTCATTTCTACCTCTTCTAGGGGCATAACAGGGCAGAGACCCTCCAAGAAATAGATAGTTTCCTATTATTTAAAGTAAATCATTATCAGTGTGAACATTTTGGAAAAGACAGAAAAGTATAAGCGGAAAATAGCAATCACCCAGAATTAGGAACAACAATAAAAAACCTTTCACTTTGTAGAATTTCAAATATACAAAAGTAAAAAGGATAGTATAGTGAACCTCCATGTTCTGTCACCCAGTTCCCTTAAACACCAACTCCTGTCCAGTCTAGTTTTCTGGATAGCCTCATCTAATTCTCTCCCCTCTTCCCTTCAATCTCTTGGAGAAAACTCCAGACATCATGTCATTTCATCGTTAAATATTTCAGAATGTGTCTCTGAAATAGATGGATTTTCTCTCTCTTTTTTTTAAGAGTTTTAATACCAATATCTCACCTTAAAAAACTAAGTGTTTAATATCATATTACCAGTCAGTGTCCAAATTATCCCAAATTGTCACATAAATCTTACATAGTTTGTTGGAGTCAGGATCCAAATTACATCCATGTGTTGGATTGGTTAATGTTTCTTCAATTTCTTTTAATCTATAGATTCCCCCACCATCCCCTCTTACCCCTTGCAATTTATTTGTTTAAGAAATTGAATCACTTGTCCTATAGAGTCTCTATAGTTTGGGTTTTGCTGATTGCATCCCTGTGGTATTACTTCACATGTTCCTCTGGGCCACATGTTTCTTGGAAATTAGTAGTTCTAGAGGCTCGGTCAGATTCAGGCTTGATTTTATGCCAAGAATACATTATGGTACAGTGGACTTCCATTGGAAGACACGTAATATCTCTTGATCTGTCCTGTTGAGAAGTGAGCAGCTTTTAATAACCATAGAGCAGGTCCATGAATTTTGTTAGAGGTTACAAAATAGTGATGATCTAAAAAATATCAGTACGTTTCATTTTTTTAGCTGGACCCTTTCTATAAAGAGAAAGGAACTTTCATCATGATATTCAGTCCAGATAAGAAAGATAAATGCTTCATCCTTTCTTTTTTTATGGCCAACTTTCAAAATAAAGATCTCTAATATCCTCCAAAGGTGACAAGCAAGTTTTATTGTTTTGTTTCATTATCACTACCCATTGGTATCTATATTATAAACTCGTGGAAATAAACATACATTTCAGTCCACTGAGGTTATTATTCTTATTAATGTTCAATATTATCTGAAGTTTTTCTTCTTTTTCTTTGCTCTTAAGTAACATTGAGGTTATCTGATTTTTAAAGGTTTGGTAGAGTTCTTCCATGAAACCATTTGGGCCTGGTGCCTTTTTGTAGGGGAGACCTTTAATTACTTTATTTCTCCTATGGTAATTGATCTGTTAGGACTATCTGTCTCTACCGGGATCAACTTAAGTTTTTATTTTCTAGAAAATTACCCATTTGTCTAGGTTTTAAAGTATTTTTGCATAGAATTTGGAAAAAAAAGTCTCATGCTTTTATTTGACATTTCCTCTGCTTTGATGGTTTTACCCACCCACCACTGCTACTATTTTTAATTCAGTGTGTCTATGCTTTCTGTCATTAACTTTCTTAATTAATTTAGTTGGTGGTTTGTATATTTCTTGTTGATTATTTCAGCCCTGAGTTTATTTATTAGTCATACTCTTTTACATTTTGGTTTTTTTTGTTGTTGTTTGTTTGTTTGTTTGTTTTAATCCTCACCGAGGATATTTTTCCCTTGATTTTTCGAGAGAGTGGAGGGGTAGGGGAGAGACAGAGAGAAAGAGAAACATTGATTGGTTGCCTCCTGCACATGCCCCAACCAGAGCGAGGGATCAAGCTTGCAACTGAGGTACATGCCCTTGAGTGGAATCAAACCTGGGACACTTCAGTCTGCAGTGTGACGCTCTATCCACTGAGCCAAACCAGCTAGGGCCTCTCTTTTTCCATTTATAATTAATTAATTTGTTTTCATCTTTATAATTCCTTTCTTTTAGGTTCTTTCAGCTTACTTTATTGTTTTTATCAAGCTTTTTTGAATGGAATAAATGATTCATTTATTTTCATTTTTATTGACGTAGATAATTTCATGCTAAGCTTTTCCACTATTAGCTGCATACCATAGACTTATTTGTGTTTCCATTATCATTATTTTCAAGAAATTCTGTAATGGCATGTTACACTTCTACCACTGACTGACACCTGCGTATTAACATGTATGTTGTTGTTTTTACGTTTTAAGTGGAGTGGTCATTGTGCTTTCTTATTTGTTAATAATTATTAGTTTTATTGTATTGTGATCAGAATGTATTCTTTCTGATCTTTGGAATTTATTGAGGGTTTCTTTGTGGCCCAAGATATGGTTACTTGAGAAAAAGGTATTTCTCTAGTATTGGGATTCAGATCTATAAGAGCTACATTATTGGTTATGTATTTCAATCCCCTGATATCCTTACTTCCACTTGATCTGTCTTGGACGAGAGACATGAATTAAAATCACCAATTATTAGGTTTCTATTTCCCCTGCATCTTCTATTGTAAGATGCATATCTATAATAATAAAAGTGTGATATGCTAATTAGACCAGACAGCCGAATGACCTTCCGGACATCCTTCCGGATGAAGCTGCGGCTGTGGGGGCCGAGGCAGAGGAGGTTAGGGGCGATCAGGAAGGCAGGCAGAGGCGGTTAGAGGTGATGAGGCCGGAAGGCAGAGGGGTTAGGGGTGATCAGGTAGGCAGGCAAAGTGGTTAGAGGCGATCAGGCAGGCAGAATGGTTAAGAGTGATCAGGCAGGCAGGCAGAAGTGGTTAGAGGCGATGAGGCAGGCAGGCGAGTGGTTAGGGGCAATGAGGCAGGCAGGCAAGTGGTTAGGGGTGATCAGGCAGGCAGGCAGAGTGGTTAGGGGCAATGAGGCAGGCAGGCAGGCAGAGTGGTTAGGGGTGATCAGGCAGGCAGGCAGGCGAGCAGTTAGGAGCCAGCAGTCCCAGATTGCGAGAGGGTGCAGGCTGGGCTGAGGGACCCCCCCTCCATGCATGAATTTTCGTGCACTGGGCCTCTAGTGTATTAATAATGGTTATACATTCATTGTGAATTGTTGCCTCTAGCATCTTATTGTCTCTTTCTTTGTCTCCTTTAATACTTCTTGGTTTGAATTTCATCTTGTCAGATATCAAGATTGCAATTCTGCTTTTAAGTTTTAATTTGCATTTGCCTTACTATCTTTGCCTATCCTTTTATTGTTAACATTTTGGGATCTCTTGTTTTAGGTGTCTCTATTGCATAGACCAGCATGTCAGATTTTGCTTTGTTAGCTACATTGAAAATCATTTTTTAAAACAGGTGAATAGAGCCCATATTTACATTCATTGATGTGCTTGACCTCAACTCTTGTCTTATTTTATCTTGTGTCCAACTTTTAATATAACTTTTCTATCCTATCTTTCCCTTCTAGCTGTGAATCCCTTTCTGGGCAAGGGCAAAGTTCCCTAGGATTCGC
>NW_005871114.1:4449441-4456635 GCF_000147115.1 Myotis lucifugus
TACTTTGTAGTTCACACCGATCACATATCCATCTGTGAAGCGAAGGCTTGGAAACCTCCTCAGCCTGTTAAAACGCTTAGCGTGAAAGCATTCGTTCGCCGCAGTGTGCTCACTGGGAAGGGGGTTGTTCAGGGAGGCTCACCCAGGCTGGCTTGACATAGGAATGAACCCGCAGTTTGGAAATTAAAAGACAAAGGGTGTTGGGAGAAGAGAGAAGTGTTTCTGGGAGCGTTTCCCCTTGCTTAAAGAATTACTGGGGAGATTTGTGGCTGCCCAGTCCGTCGGGGTAACTCTTTCAGCATGTGGACGCAGAGTGTCCGGCGGCTCCACGATACCCTCACTGCCCTTTCGGTGAACTGTGACACTTCCTGTCACCCGTTTATTTTCACTTCTCTCCTGGCAGCCGTCCACTGTATTCGGCATGCATTTGAAATCATTCCCTACTTACTTGAGAATTCACGCTAGGGTGAAAGGGAAGAAAATAACCATTCCTGGGGACACCACATTGTCATGAATTTGAAAGAAAAGTCAACATTGACGAAAACTCATTTCCACTTTTCTTATTTTTATGTTTTGCCACCCAAACGACTGGGGAGTAAGACCCATAGAACGGTAGGAAAAGGGAAAGGAAAGTTCAAGGCAGTTGTGGGGGTGCCTTAATGAGGCTGCAGCTTGTTGGTGAGACCCTCAGGCCAGGCAGCTCCCCAGGCTATCCCTCTCCCTCTCCAGGGGCTCTTGGGTTCGGAGCCCATTAACCCCACAGGCAAAAGCTGCACATGCTCAGGTTTTTCTTGGGGTTTTCTGAAGAGCTGTGGTTTGGTTTTGGATGTCTGGGTCTTGTTGTTATAAACTAGATGCATAGGGAGTTGAAGCCGGAGGGAACCTCAGAAGAAGACAGCATGCTCTGTGGTCAAAGCAGGAGCTCTGGTCCAAATGCCTTGGGTTCAAACAGGAGGTCTGACTATCCGGGTGAGCTCTCGGAGCCTCAGCTTCCCCATCTAAACAGCTGGGACTATAATAGCATACTGTACGGGGTTCTTGTAAATATTAAACGATGCACAGGGAGTCAACGTCAGTGGTCTTCAGAGTGTGCTGCCTGGATCAGAAGCATCAGCATTACCTGGCAACTTGTTAGAAATGCGAATGATCAGGCCTCCACTCCACCCACTGAATCAGAAATGCTGGGGGTGGACCCAGCAGCCTGTTCTGAAAAGCCCTCCAGATGAGTTTAATGCCCTCTGAAGTCTGAGAACCACTGGGAAGTAAAGCATCTAGCAGGGAGCCTGCAACATAGAAAGTCCCAGGTAAGTGGGAGCTGTCAGTCTTGATATTTAGAGCTCACTTCAATCCTGCTCTTATAGCTAATCCACAGGGGCCCAAGGAGGTGGCAGTTTGCCCAAGATCACAGTAAATTAGGGGCATAGTTGGAATTGAACCAGCTCTTTTGGTTCTCATATACTGGAAGGGAAGACAGATTGTAGAAATACAATGTGAATGTAAGAGGAAAAGACAGTACTTAGAGCAAGAGTAAGAGGCTGTGTCATCTGAAAGCTTGACTGGGGCTGGAGGATCCAGTTCCCAGGAGTTGAGGCTGGTTGTTGGCTGGAGGACTTAGTTCCTCTCTACATGGACCTCACCACAGAGCTGCCTCAGTGTCCTTGTGGCATGGAAGCTGGGCTTCCCCAAGAGAGAGCATTTCAAAGGTGAGAGAGAGTCGGGTGGAAGCTGTATCTCTTTTATAATAGCCTCAGAAGTGGCACACATTACTTCTGCCACATTCTATTTGTTAGAATTGAGTCACCAATGTCCCACATTCAAGGGGAGAAAAATTAAATTCTACCTTTTGGAAAAAGGCCCATCAAAGAACTTGCAGACATATTTTGAAATCACCACAGCAACCAACATATCTGTTTCTGTGGTAATAAAGGAAAAAAATACTATGGTTCTTTCTTCCATTTATTTAATACTAGGGACCCAGTGCACGAATTTGTGCACCTTGAAAGGAACTGTTGGCTGCGAGGCTGCGGTAGGAACAGAGGCACATATTGGCCCATCCTCTGTGCCCCTGCCTGGCCTCTCCCACTGCAGGCCCAAGGCCCCAGGCCCCTGTCTGCAAGCAGCCCCACTCCCCGCTGCCGCTGCTCCCACGTGCTGACAGCACTAGCCTCACTCACACCCGCTGACTGCACGGAGCAATTGGGGCCGGCGCCAGCAGTGGGTGCGAGCAGCAGCTGCTGCCTTGATCACCCCTCAGGAGCAAGGGGAGGTGGAGAAGCCCTCAGGGGTGATTGGGGCCAGCAGTCATCACTCACACCCGCTGATGGCACTGAGCGATCGGGACCAGCGCTGGGCACCAGCAGCGGGTGCAGGTGGTGGCTCCGGCACTGGCTGCGGGTGCGAGCGGGGCCGGCACCGGCAGCGGGTGTGAGTGCCCGGCGGGACCATGGCGCACAGGAGCAAATAATTTTTAGTAACCACCAGAGGCTCGTCTCGATGACAGCGACCGGCGCCCCACCTTGGTCTGGCACCCCCGCTCACCTGCCCCACCATCCCACCATGGCCAAACACCCGCCATGTTCTGCACACGCCCACTGGTGGTCAGCACATGTCATAGTGACTGGTTGTTTGGTTGTTCCAGTTATTCTGCTGTTCAGTCTATTTGCATATTAGCCTTTTATTATATAGGATGTAAATACCTACAATCAGGAAGGGTTAATGAAATGCAAAGTTTGCATCAATTCTCACTTACTGTCAGTGGCTTCCAGGGGCACCATGTCGCAAAGGATTCTGAGCACATATCCAGGTTCTGCAAGAAAGAGTGCCATGGTTGATTAGTGATGTCTGCCATGAAGTCCAGAGTAGGGAGTACTGGTACATGAGTCAAGTATTTGTTATTTCTGTGGCAGGTGTTTAACCCTGTGGTAGGGACAAATATAAATAACACATCGGCTTAGCTCTCCAATTGTTTACACTCTATTTATTGAAGACTGTGGTGGTCATAGTGAGCTACTCACTGCATTTCATTCATCCCTTCTTTCATAGTAAGAACTGTGGCTAGATACCTGGCTGCCAGGAGATACATTCCTCAGCCTCCTTTGAAGTTAAGTGTGGCTATGCAACCAAGTTTTCTCCAAAATAAGTAGAAATGTATATTCCACTTCTGGTCTGATGCCTTAATATTAGGCCATACTAGGAGCTGGTAGAGAAAAATACAGAAGGAACCAAAGTCCCTGAATGACCATGTGGAGTACAGCCACCAGTCAACATGAAACCTTCCTCCTGGACTTTACATGCGAGAGGGGTCAACGTTTTTGCTCTTTAAGCAACTGGTTTTGGGAACTCCCTTCTTACAGCAACTAATATAACAAACACAGATGAAATATGTAATAAATACTACAAAATCTTCACATAGTACAAGATAAATATACACACAAAAACATCATAAACTCATGTAAGGACTAAATGAATTATACTGAATACTGGAGGTACAGGTTCAAGAGCAATTGCACCTACTTGCAAATGGTAACAATGCCTAGAGTTGTTGTGAAGATTAAATGAAATAATACCTATGAAGTACTTTGCACAGTACACAGAACAATATAAGTCGCCAATAAATGTCTGCTATTTTGTTCTTATAAGTTCACTTACAAACACTGGTATCATGTTTGGGCAAAAAGTGAATATACCAAAAATCAAATTTTTATGTATTTAAATATAATTCTGGTTTATTATTTTGTTTGTTTTCATGATCAGCTCTATTTCTTGCCCATTAATCCATTACTTGATATGCAACCAGGATGACGTCTAAAGCAAGAAAGCTAATGCACAGCACAGATGTGGCTTTGGTCTCTGAGGAGTTAATTGCAGTCATGAAGTTGGAAAACTAAAACCATGAAAGGAATTTAAAGCATTAGAAGTAAAATCAGTAATTCTAGGTCTGGCCAAGGCAATCTAAGCAGTGGAAGTATATTAACATTCATGAGCAGAGCTGTTGTATAAGCAGTAATTTTTTCATGAGGAGATACACTTAGTAGAGAAACACACAGTGTATAAATATATGATGGCAGAGAAGGCCCCTACTTCTCAAAGATCCTTCAGGAAGAAGAGCACAGTGCAATTATCTGGAATGATATGGTTGCCTCTTCCTCAGCATCAGGAAGAAAGACACCTTTGCCTTTGTTCCTACTGTGTGCTCTTTTGAGGCCAGGCACTCTGATAGTCACTGGGCTAATGTGTGAAAACTTGGGAGGGAGGTCAGAGGTCACAGCTGTGGGAAATAAGACAAAATATATGATCACTTTCTGCTCTCAATGAGCTTACAATCTTTTGGGAAAGATGGATGCTCACACAGGAAAATACAATGTGCAAACTATACACCCACCGTTATTGAATGGTTAAATGATGCCACCCAGGCAGGGTGCTATCGGAGGGCAGAGAAAGAACTGCTTCTTGTGAACTGAGTTAGACCCATAAAATGTTAGAGCTGGAATGGGCAAGTGATTTGGTGTTAGTTTTCTTCTCATGGTTGGCAATTAGTCCAATTCCTGTTCATATTGTGAAATGACATACATTCCAGAGCCAGGTAGAAAAGAAAACGCGTCATAATGGTTTTTGTACTTAAACGTAATTTTTAAGAAATGCATCACTATGGTTTTCTTCTGTATAATAAAGGGATTTTTTTATTTTTTGAGGGTGTTTTGTTTTGAAATGGGGTTGGTAAGAAAAGGAAGACAGAGGAAATAAAAGGAAGAAGAGAGAGGACGTCTGTGTCCCTTTTTCCAGTGCAAATTCTGAGAATGCCCCCAACCCACCCCAGGCCTCCCCTTTGGCCTTGGGTTGTTTCTATTCTAGTCTCTATTCAAGAGGAATCAAATGAACATATTTAAAGTGTCATTGGCCTTTCAGTGTGTTTGTTTTTGCTTGTACATAAACTATCACAGGATTTCTCACTGGGATTTGAAGCTTTCAAAACTACCTTCCATTCCAAAGATGGCTTTGTCTTTTGAAATTCTGAGAAATATCCTTTCAGCTGTATTTGAGATGTGAGAGAGTCAAGTTAGGGTAAAACAATTTTTTTTAGCTTAAAAAAATTCTCAGACATTTTTTGCTAAGCCATAAATCAACAGTGGTTGAATTAAAACAGATCAAGCTTGGCTTGGGTTTAGACCTCCATGAGGTCTCTGGCTAAGCTTAAAGGGGGGAAAAAAAGTTAATACTTTTTAAAAAACCGAGTCCTGTGCATGTCCAGTTGGAAGAAAGCAAATCCCATTTAATGGGAGTCGGCTCTTCTAATCACCCCTACATTGGTATCTACATAGCATTTCTTCACCTTGGCCCCAAACCTGGCTTTCTGTCCTTTTTCCTATTTATGCACCAAGACCACAGATAGGGAAGAAAATGGAACTTGCTTGGAATCCAGAACCCACCTTTAGGATGGTGTGGCTTGCCCAAGGAATTGGTACTTAATCCTTAATATTAACTTTGATGAGAACATAAATATTGGTTTCTTGGTCTCTGGCTTCCAAGCAGCAGGCTTACAGAGAGAGTCATGATGGTCCACTCCCCAAGACAGAATGTCTAGGCTGGACACTGGAAGGAGGCTATGTAGGGTGAAGACCATCTCTCTTTCTCCTCAATGGGTCAAGACTAATGGGAGCATCTTTGTTTTCAAAGCCAAACACCAAGCAGAAAGTCTTTATGAATAATTTTCTGAGGCCGTGTCTGCAGAGAACCATGGCCTCAATTGTTTGGATCACAACTCTTTTGGGCATCTCTCTGAGTATTAACACAAAAAGAAGTTTCCAGAGCCATTGTATTTTTGAGGATACATATTACTTCCCAGGCATGACAAACATTTGATTTTTTGGGGGGGTCCACAACTTTGGAACTTGTATTACTTGTTATTTAAATATTTAATAATTTTATATGATTTTTTTTCTTGGCTCTTTTCTTTCTTTCTCTTTTTCTGTAATGTTATTATCCATTAATTTGGGGGGAGACATATCTCAAAAGGAGCCTTATTCCCACCCCCAAATTATAACCATCAACCAATCCGCCTTACTTTCTTTTTGGCAAATGTAATGAGCAAAACAGTTAAATCATGAACAACTTAACTCCTGGAAAGCTAAAGCCCAGAGAGATACTTCACCAATGTTTATATAGGACAGATAAATATCCATCCTAAAAAATATTCAGCCTAAAAATCTCTAGTTAATTCACTGATCAAACAACAGTAACAGCATCACATTAAGAAAATGAAAAAGCTTAATAACCAAAAAGGTCCACTTGGCCTCTGATCTGGATATAACCCACTGCTATGGCTCCTTTCAGCAGTTTTCAAGGTGGTGGTCTTTACAAAGAATATTAACACTTACTTAGCCTATAAGATGTTAACATTATTGAGACTACTTAGCCCAAAAGATGGCTAAAGGTCACAATATCTTTAATATTCATGCTGATTCCTCCCTGGTTCTCAGAGTGTCCAGTCTCTGCTAACTTCTTTCTTTCTGGAAGATTCAGCATCAGTCCTGGAAGGTCCTGAAGCATCCCGCCCCACCCCACCCTCCCCACTCCTTTTATCTCTGTGTCTGCTCTAATTTTTATAGTACAAGCCGACGATGTTGTTTCATTTCCAGTTTCCCATTCTCTTCCTCTAGCCATGTAAATATGTAACACATTATTGTTTGGGGGAGCAGAACACAACCAGATGTGGAATCACACTTTGTGTACATTAAATGCACACATTCACTAGATCACAAATTAAATATATTCCAAAAGTATGTTATTCGGAACTTCAGTTGTTCTTTTGTTTGTTTTTTCATAAAGACCATGTTATAAAGCAAATATAGTCTAAATGGTTCTTAGAATTCTGTTGTTTTTATTATCGAACTGAATGATAATATTAGTTGCCCTCCAGTTTCCAATTATTTCTTTGTGTAATACCTGGAATTCTAAATTTTAACTGAGAAATCTGAACACAGGGATGGCCTCTTTCCCAATGCAACCTCAGGAACTAGAAAGGAACCTCTGCTAACAACAAAAAATGTTCTGCCTGCTCTTCTTTTCAGATAGACCAAAGACAAAAAAAAGGAAGTGTTATAGTATCGTGGGTAAGAGATAGAAGTGATTTCCAGCTCTGTGAGAACTCCTTTCCTGCTTTCTAAATGCCATACTTCCCCTTCTACCTAAACGAAG
>NW_005871114.1:4456735-4521042 GCF_000147115.1 Myotis lucifugus
GGAAGTGAGATCCCCTTCACCCCGGGTAAGAGCCTGATGCATAGCGGCAGTGTTTTTCTTCCCCCTCGTCCCCTCTGATGTATCCCCCGGGGTGGGACGGGCCTCCTTTCCCATCCAGTTTCCCCCACCCCCTCGGCAGGGAGTCAGGGGCCCCCCCCCCCCCCCCTCGCCCCGCTGCCAGGACCACTTGCACTGTTTTTGCAATGAAACCTTTTCCCCAACAATGGCAAGTTAAGCATAGGCAGGTTTCTTCAGGTTAAGACAAATGAACAAAAACTACTGGCTTGGTCTATGAAGATGGTTTGGTAAGCCACAGCTGACCATCTTGGCTACCAATTAGTTCCAGCCACAAGCCAAACAGGCAGTAAATGCACCTCCCACCCCCCCCCACCCCCCCCAGATTGGGGTGAGAGGATAATAGGGGAGAGCAACTGGTCAAACCAGTCTGGTTTTCTTAAAATGAAAGAAAAATTGTGAGACTGACATATTTGATAATGGCTAAAAAATAAAAATTTAGGACATCTTAATCACTCTTTAAATATAGATTCCAGTGTTGGGTCTATTTTAAAAATAATATCAAGATATTATATAGGCCAATGTTTTCCTAACTTCAGTGCACAACCCCTTAATACCGTATAAAACTAATTTAGTGGGTTTACTGTCAGCATTTAAGAAAATAAATGTGGCCGAAACCGGTTTGGCTCAGTGGATAGAGCGTCGGCCTGCGGACTGAAAGGTCCCGGGTTCGATTCCAGTCAAGGGCATGTACCTGGGTTGTGGGCACATCCCCAGTGGGAGATGTGCAGGAGGCAGCTAATCGATGTTTCTCTCTCATCGATGTTTCTAACTCTCTCTCTCCCTTCCTCTCTGTAAAAAATCAATAAAATATATTTTTAAAAAAAGAAAATAAATGTGATGGGATGGGATGGGAGGGGAAGGGAGGGGAGGGGAGGGGAGGGGAAGGGAGGGGAGGGGAGGGGATGGGAGGGGAGGAGAGGGGAGGGGATGGAATGGATGGGATGGGATGGGATGGGATAGTATGGGATGGGATGGGATGGGATGAAAAATAACAGAATACATCGAACAAGGTAATGATAGGTATTATTTTATGGAATATGTTGAGATATCAAATGTATTTTTTATTGTGAGCTGCAATAGAAAAATTTGAAAGTCACTGATATAGGCAGACTCTTAAAAAGGACTGTTTTCTTGTTGAAGTATTATTTCCATTCAATAAGAACAATTTTTATTTTGGAAGTTCTTTACAGAACCAAAAACACTGCCCTTGCTCTATACATATTAGAGGCCCAGTGCACGAAATTCATGCACTCGGGGGGGGGGGGGTCCCTCAGCCTGACCTGTGCCCTCTCGCAGTCTGGGAGCCCTCAGGGGATGTCCAACTGATGGCTTAGGCCCGCTCCCCGCTGTCAGTCACACACCCTAGTGCTGCCGCGAAGGCAGAGAGGCTCCCGCCACCACCACTGCACTCGCCAGCCTTGAGTCCAGCTTTTGGCTGAGCAGCACTCCCCCTGTGGAAGTGCACTGATGCTCCTGCATTGAGCATCTGCCCCCTGGTGGTCAGTGTGCATCTTGGTCTATTTGCATATTAGCCTTTTATTATATAGGATATATATATATCCACCAGTAACTGGAATTCTAGTCCAGAAAAATACCTGTAAACTTTCTGTTAGCTCCTGAGATGCTTTTGGGTTCAATTGTCCAGGACAGACTATCAAGTTAAACAAAATTGAGATTTACCAAAAAGTAAAGCAGATGTGGTTATTATAAATACTGGTCCAAATGGTAAGAATTATTTAGAATTTTATTGGAAAATGGGAGGTGGAATGATCCCCATGAATGGGAATGATAGGTGGGGGGCAAATGAGACCTTTTTCAATGGTGTCTGGTACATAGTGATCACCCAATAAATATTTTTGAATAAGTAAAAATGGTAATGTTACAGGAAAAAACCAGCCATGACTTTCAGAAGGCATTTATGGGAGGAAAAACAAAACAAAACACCAACCCACAACTCTTGGGAGGTTGGACCAATAAAATGACATTTAGCAAGAGTGATGGAAAACAATGCTCTGAGTAATTCCATACTCTGGGTATGAGAGAGAGAGCGTTAATACCTGTGCTGGTTATTCTCTGAATTCCACATACCCCTGGCCCACCTGATCCATTCTCTACCATTTTCTGCTTCATTCTGTGTCCTAGGAAGCAGAGACCCCTAGGGATTACATTGTCTGCCTGCCTTAACCTCTCCTTTTGCCTCCTCATTTCTGGTTAGCTGTGGCCAATGGAGATAGGGGGGGTGGGAGGAGGTGTTTATTCCCTGCTCCCATTCTGCTTAAGCATTTGATTCCAATAGGAGGATGCTTCCCTGGGAAACTCTGGCTCCCACCAGCTCCCTCTTCTAAGGCCCTGCCTCTCCCTGCCCTCCAGTAACGCCAGTTCCTCTTTGTGCCCCTTCCAGCCCAAAGGTGGTAATGACTCCCCACTATTGCTTGTCTTTCGTGCCTCAATTTACCATGTGGGTTCCCCCAACCCTGATTACAACCATATACACTTTCCCAAAATTCTCCTAATTTGAACCTTTGGGGGTTATTTCTGTTTCCTGCCTGAACCCTGAGTGGTTCTGTACCTAAAACCTATACAAATTAGCTTTTTAAAAAATTGAAAAATGCCACCAAACATGAAAGTCAACAATTTTGCAAAGCAGTGTTTTGTCTATCTTTAAGAATTGAAAAAGCATTTTCAGCTCTCAAGAAGTCTTAGAGTCATTGTAGGTGGTGTTGACTTACAGAGAACTATGAGCATGTCAGTGGTCAGGCTTCTGGCTGTTGGTTTCTGGAGAAAGATGTCCTGTGATGGGACACTGGTTAGGCTGCGATGGGCTGGTTGCCTAGGAAAGCGCCTCAATAGGAATATGCAGGTGTTTAGGGGTAAGAGAAAGGAGTTTGGTGGTAACTAGGGGAAGGGGAGAATGGGTCAGGCTTCCTTTCCTCTAGAATTTCAGCAAGGAATGGAGAATAAAAAGAATCTTCAAGAACAGTATAGTGGGCAAAAGCACGGTTAGAAATTCCTAGAAAGTGATTGAACGTGATCCATGCTGCAGATTCACCAAAGCCAACGTGGCTGCACTGGCACTTACATTTCAGCCCCTGTCTTTCTTTGTTTCTCTCCCCTTGGCCACTCAACCATCTCAACCTTTTCTTCTCAGCCACTGGATGCACCCAGTCGCTCACCCTCCCCCAGCAATATTTTTTCTTTCACTATCACTGGACTTGCAGATGTGAGTATTTTCTAGGGTTTTACTTCCAATCCAGCATGTCTAAAGTGATGGAGTGGTTGGTACAGTCAGAGGCTAAGTATAGACCAAACCACAGACTGGGGCTAGTGAGGGTAGAAAGTCAGCAGTCTGTCCCCAGTGTGCCCTCTTGCCGGTGAAAATGAGTTCCCTGAGTATAGGAACCACATCTGTCTTATTCATTGCTATATGTCAGTGCAGAGCACAGTGTGGAGTACATAATAGATTCTCAATAAGTATGCATGTAATGCAGATGGTGTCAGAAAATCTACTAATATGTCTTTGGGCTAAGTGATGAACCTAAAGGTCAGGTGGACAAACTCTAATAAAAGGCATATTCTCCTAAATTTAAAGGACACTGTGACTTCAACATGATCTACTTACCTCTTAACTTGAAACACTTCACCAAAAACTAGAGCCTCCACTGAGGAAGTTCCTTGGACCTACAGAGGCTTGTATGCCCCCTCCGGCCCCTCCCTCCAGATGAAAGGGAGCCCATCTGGCATATGCTACAAACCAGATGTGCTGCAGGAACCAGCATAAAGGTCTCCCTGTGCTCACAATTCCTGTCTAGGAAGTCAGAGAACTTTTGGGAAATGCAGAGAAATGGCCAAATTGGTTTGCCATGGAATGTATAAACCCAACTGACCCCATGATTGGATTTCATCCTCTGACCACAAGAGTGCCAGGCAAGGGAAATGACTGAAGCTTTTCCCCATCGAGGGCCCATGAAGACAAACTGATTGACTTTAAACTTTCAGGTTTTAATTTGCCCTCTACCCAGATGGCCCCTCGGGACGCATGGAACAGCCCTTCCCCCCCTGAAAACTGGTTGAACTTTTTTATCCTTGGTTTCTTTGAAGATGGTATTACCTGATGGAATTTTTTTTAAAAGTAATACATATTATTTTTCTAATTATAAAAGAAGTACTTATTTATGTAGAAAGTTCTGGAAGTCCCAAGGGGGGTAGGGGATCATTTAAAAAGCAACTGTAATTCCTCCGCCCAGAGATAACCTCACAGTTGACATTTGGTATATTTTTAATTGGATCTTTATAGGACTATACGTGAATGTAGGTGTATATTTTTAAAAATCCCTACCAATATTTTCCTAGCATAAATTACCTTGTTGTAAACGAACATCCTGAAACATAAACTTTCTTTCCACATTTCCCCAGGCGTGGTTTTTAAAAGACGAATTAGTGAATCAAGATGCAAACATTTTTGAAGCTCTTGTTGAAAATTGTCCAATTGCCCTCCAGAAAGGTTGTACCCAATGCGCTCTACCTGTTAGCTTGATTTCATTCCGGAAGGAAGTGCGCTTCTTCCCCTCAGAGTGTGTGAGTTGAGACTCTAGCGCAGGGTGAGGCTATTGAGTGATACAATCCGCCTGCGACAGTTGATGGTGTCCCCCATGTACTTCTCTCCTCCAGAGGGAAAGAGGTGGGTTAGAACAGCTCAGGAATGCTTTCCACCCAAGTATCCCATGAATCCTTGATTCAAAGACTGTGCTCTCAGGGATCCTCAGCCTACAGCCCCTCTCGTGTGTTTGGATACCAAGGAGTGGTTTGTGGTTGTGTGGGTGTTGTGGTTTTGTTTTTGTTTTTTCACTCTTAACATGTATTTTATTGATTATAAGCACCAATCGTTATACAGAACCAAATAAATACCTGTTGAGGGGAAGGTCTGGCAACAGTGAATTCTCTTCCATAAATTCCGTCTCTGCTTAAATCAATCTGCTGCTTGCAACCAAGAATCCTGACTGAATCATCAATAGCCTCTTCAGACTCGGTGTGATCATCTGTGAAATGGGACTATCAGTGTCATCTCAGAGCACAGACAGGAGGACTAATGAAAGCACATGAAGGCACCAAACCCCACACCATGGCACGTAGTAGAATCTCAATATATAGTGGGTTGTCACCCTTGTTTTGGGAATCTCAGCTTACCTTGCCCATAGAGATCAGGATGTGTTGGAGAGGAGACAAATTAAGCTGTTTTACTCTCAATAGTAAATATCACTATCATCATCTTGGTCAGCGATTTTCAACCAGCGAGCCACAGGAATTTTTAAAACATGCAGTACCTGACTAATTAGGGAAGGGCACTGACTTCTTTTCCCTTAGATTGTCATATTAAAAAATGACAACAGCCAACACAACAATAGCCATCCAGTGGGAATAAATCAAAATTGTATCTATTTTTTGTCATATTGGCAAAAAGATATATTTTTTGGTGTGCCGCAGCATTTTAGTAGTTGATGTGTGCCATGAAATGAAAAAGGCTAACAATCACTGATTTGGTTATAGCAGTCATTTACCAAGTCCCAGCACTGTGCCAGACAAGTACATAGCCTGCCTCTAATCCTCACAACAACGCATGGTGCGTATCCCTCCCACTTCACAGATGAAGAACCTGACAGTCCAAATGGTTAACAGTTTGCCAACATTATCCCAAAGGATTTAAGCCCAATGGAGTGGAAACTGTGGGAATTGTGCAAAAGTTTAGCACACTCTCAGGAAGACTGAAGAACTTGAACTATAGCCAGATTTAGACAGCCATGCATAACCAGTTCAACTATTTTGATCATATCGAAACTATTAAATGGTTTGATCGAGGTTTCAGAATGGAAACCTCGATGGAGAGTCCTGTGAGTTTAGACAAAGCAGCCAAATCGTTGTGCCTCTATTTAGACCTGAGCGTCTCAGTGGGTCCATGAAGGTATTTATCAAAATCACCTTGAGAATTCTTTCACATCGCACATGCCTGCTCTCCCCACCACCCTGAAGAAAAGGGACTGAGCGGCAGCTGCTGATACAAGCAGATCTTGAGACCAGCATTAGATGCCCTGCAATTTGGAGAACTATAGGAGAAAAAATAATTTTTTTTTCATAAAGACGTATAGTCCAGCTTCACTGTCTCTAGGTGCTAGGACTGCGATGGCGAACCTCTGACACGCGAACTCATTTTTTTAGTTGATTTTTCTTTGTTAAATGGCATTTAAATATATAAAATAAATATCAAAAATATAAGCCTTTGTTTTACTATGGTTGCAAATATCAAAAAATTTCTATATGTGACACGGCACCAGAGTTAAGTTAGGGTTTTTCAAAATGCTGACATGCCGAGCTCAAAAGGTTCGCCATCACTGCGCTAGGAGAAAAAAAAAATGCAAAGGTCAAAAATAAAAGTACTAGTTTCAGACAATGCAGCTGGAGTGACATTGCAATGACAGGAAAATGCGAACTATGTGAGAGTCAGGGAGGCACACGGACAAGCTCCTCTCCAGCTGGGAACGCCAGAGCTGGGGGCTCAGGAAGGAGACTCCAACACGCGAAGGCCCTGTGCTGCTTGCATGTCTTAAGAGCCAGGCTATCCTTTGGCTTCCGAAATGAAAAATTACACCGAAAGAGAGGCCTGCTATTTATTAACTATCCTTAAAGGGAGTCTTTCACTCATCCCGGGGAAGATATTTTGCTTGAGAATCTTCCCACTTTGGCGAAGGCGATCCAGTGGGGTTGGATTGAAGGGGTTTTGCCCTGGGCAAATGTCTGAGCACAAAAACCCTTGCCGACTCCAGGAACCATTTAAAGACGAGGGAAGAGATTTCCTTGAATCGCTATGGAGGAGCCAAAATAAATGGCTCCTCTGGTCTCTTGACAAAACATTATTGCATTTTGCAACGACAGATCTCTGATGCAATGGACCAGGGAGCGTACCAAGAGACCTGGGTCAGGATTCAAAGAGGCTGGGCGAGTCTGCAAGCCTCTGAAGAGGACTGCTCAGCCGCCCTGCAGCCCCAGCAGGGGAAGGGGCGGAAGTGGCTTTGGATGGGAGCCACCTCTGCAGCCTGAGAGCAGATCTGGGTTCTGACAGCCTGAAGATGGCTCCTGCAGATAGGGCCGGGTGGGTGGGGACAGGGCGTGGGCCCAAAGCTCTCCGTCAACAGCGGCAAAGCGAAAACGCACATGGACAGTGTTGGATCGGCCGCGAAGGCCTCTTGGAAGGCAATCTTAGCGAAAAGCCAGAGCAAGAGGCGGGAGCCATAAATCAGGCCGGGAGAAAGTCTGAGCTGAGGGATGCTGCTGCCGGCTCTCTGCCTCCCCAGCCAGCGGAAGCACTGGGTCCCAGCCCGTGTTGACTCTAGCACCCTGCCAGCTTATTCTGGCTCCGAGAAAATGAGAACATCTTGGCTAAAGATGTGGGGGGCAGTGTGTGATTTTCAGTAAAATAATTTTCCCCCGAAGGGGAAATGGAAGGCCTAAGGGCTCTTATATCAAGCAAAGCCCCTAACTAAAGCCTGGTGGCCTGCCGAGGTTTCCAGGGGCAGTTTTCAGTATCCAGAAAAGCTGATGGAAAAGAGAAAAGCAAGGCAAAGGAACCAGCTCCATTTTCAGAGATATTTCCTTGGGTACCACACTGCTGCCTGTTTTGTTTTTTTAAATTAATGGTGAAGGCTGGCCGGCAGGGCTCAGTGGTTGAGTGCCCACCTATGAACCAGGAGGTCAGGGTTTGAGTCCCAGTCAGGACATATGCCTGGGTAGCAGCCGATCCCCAGTAGGCGGTGGGCAGGAGGCAGCCGATCAATGAATCTCTCTCATTGATTCTTCTATCTCTCTCTCCCTTGCCCTGACTCTCTGAAATCAATAAAATATATTTTAAAAAATAGTGAAATGCCAGCAAAACTTCCCAGACACTAACTACAGTACAATGGTTAAAAGCCTAGTGTTTAGATCTGGCCTTCTTGAGCCTCCGTTTCTTCATCCATACAATAGGTGCAATCATCCCAGCCTCCTAATGCAAAGGTTAGACAAAGCACAAGACCTGGATGTGGCCGCTGAGATCAGTTACAGCCACTTGAGAAAACGGGTTTCTGGGAGCATGGCAGCTCATGGGAGAGGCTCCATCCTTTGAAATTCCCAGGTGAATGGCCAAGGAACAGCAGAGAGCAATGAACTTACAAGTAGTGTGTAGGTAAGACTAGATCCCCAAGAAAGAAAGAAAAGGAGAAAAAAATATTCGGAGGGAAGGGAGGAGGGAATCTACTTTGGACTTGTCAGCCACTGCCTGTTCCCAATCTACCCCTCACCCTGAGGTCAGAGTGACCTTTACAAACACAGATCCCTCTGACCAGATCGTTCCCGTGTCCAGAATTTGCACTGGTTCCCCACACGAAGGAAGAGGTCCAACCTTCCTCTGATAAGGCCTATATACAATGTGGTGCTGGCTCACTCTCAAGTGGTTCTCATGCAGGTGACACACACATACACACACACACTCCGCTCACCCTTGGGCCTTTAGAAATGTTTGGAAAGCTTTGGTTGTCACTACGGGATGCTAGGTAGGGAAGGGATGTAAAATATGTGCAGTGTAATTAGGGACTGGGCAGTGTCCTATAAAAGTCCTGGCCCGAATGCCGACAGCAGCCCTGCTTAAAAGACCCCGAGCCCCTCTGTGTCTTTGTTCCTGCAGTGTCCCCTGCCTGAAACGCTCTCCCCCTCACTCCATGTCACCTGACTTTCTCATGCTCAGAGGCCCAGTTTAAAACTGATCTCCCCTAGGAAGCCTTCCAGACTCCAGCATTCTACCAACGGCCACACCGATGGTTCTTTCCTAAAAACTGTGCACCGGCCGCTGCGGGACCCCGGGTTAGTCCCACTGGATTAGTTGGGCCACCTGCCTTCCCACTCCCCATGGGCTCAGAGAGTTTCTCCTAGTCTTTACAGCCCAGCACAGTGCCTGGCACCCAGTGAGGTTCCATTCACATTGACTGAAGGAGGGAAGGATGAGCTCTAGCTTCTTTCTCCGTGTGAAGTCTGGAGGGCAGGAGTCCGCCTTCTCAAGGGAACTGCATGGGAGTCTTGCAAGAGTAACTGTGAAATCACAGTGCGACCAGCATGCTCGGACTTCACCGTGAGCCAAGCCGTTGAGACGCCTGGTCTTCTCTTTACTTTTGTGTGTGTGTGTGTGTGTGTGTGTGTGTGTGTGTGTGTGTGTGTGTGTGAATTGGATTATTTTTTCTGGGTCATTAAAAGTTGTTTGATTTGGTTAATATCTTATTTATTTAATGATAGATTCCACCCTGGAAGCCAAGTTCAGGAACGAGGAGGCAGGGTTGCTATTTCTTTGATAGAGATCTCCTTGGCTCCAGTAATCTTAGTCCAGGCATGCTCTAGGAAACAGACTCAAATTGAAGATTTGGATTCCTCAGGGAGGTGCTAGAGTGGTGGAGACAGACATATAAATAACTATATGAAGCAGAGGCTGTCAGTGCTAAACAGAGGGACAAGCGCACTGCTAGGATGGGAGAAGGGCTAAATAATATGTGGTGAATGCATAGGAACCAGCAATCAGTTTGAGAATAGGGGAGGCAGCAGAGACACGAGTTATTCATATAATGATCATCTTTGTGTTCGCTTAAGAGGCAGACCAAACTGTGATTATGACAGTTGATTATTGTCAGACATTAATTATTTACCAGATTCATGTCCTTCAATCCCTTCTGCATACTGCTGGGAGGTTGATATTTGGAAAATATGCTTCCTGCCTCCCTCCCCATACTTACTTTTCAGTATCTACAGACCAAAGTCCTTCACCTGGCCTCTGTGGGTCTGCCCCAATCCTCCAATGCGGGCCACACCCTCCTCTCCGTCTTCTATCTCTCCCCTGCCTCAACCTTCCACTCTGGGCAAAGTGGTCACCTGACTGTCCCCCAAACATGACTGAGAGGCCTGCACCTTTGTGAATTTGAACCGGCCGTTCTCATTATCTAGAACGGCTTCCCCTTTCTCTCAGTTCCTCCAAATCCTCCTTTCCAGCCTCAGTTTCCCCCTATACACTCACTCTGTTGCTCAGTTTCCCAAAGCCAAGCCTCCCAAAGGATTGCACTTATTTTTCCAGCCAGGTCCATCGCTTGGCAGCCCTCACATCCAGTCAGCTCTGGTGTGGAAGATGGATCACACAATCCAAACGTGGTACCTGGGCACCTGGAGCACCACAGTGGCAGGTGAATGACCCCGGGAACGGAATAGAAGTTGAAGAGTACAGAGAAAATAGAACCTGATTTTATCTTTTGTTTTTCTCATCACTGACAGATATCACAAACTATACTGGACTCAGTGAGTCCATTTAAAAAGAGCCCCCCCTTTTTGTTTTTTGGGGTTTTTTACTAAGTCCTATTTGGACAAAAGACCAGGTTCAAAACCTTGCCCTATTGTGGCTGCAGGAGGGATGCTGGGACCCTCCTGGCCAAGGATGTCACCCCAGGACACCACCTCCAAGCATGGAAGTGCACACCCAAGCAGGATGGCCCAGGGCCATCCATAATGGCAGCCAATTCTGTCCCCAGCACCCAAGGACTCAAGTAATGTCCCCCCCCCCATTGAAGCCTAACATCAGGGGGGTTGGCTCCCAGACCATTCCAGCAACTTTTTAGCTGGGCCTCTGTTTCCTCAATCATAAGCTGCAAGTCCTATGACATACCATGCAGGATTGCTTAAGGATTAGAGATAATATATACAAAGATATTGATACAGAGAACCTGACAAGTAACTGCTAGTTATGGTGCTCTTTGGACAGCTGATATGGATCCTAAACACTAAGTCACGGTGAGATCCCTGTAGGCAGGTAGGTCACCGGAACAGAGCAGAGAGCCACGGTGAGCAAGGCCATCTCCTCCTGCTTATCACCCTCCTCTCTACTCCACAGACACACCCTAAATTCAGCCCATCTGGACCTTCTCAGCCTGATCCCTCAGCTGCCTTCTTTCTCTCCTGTTTTCCCACGAGCCTCCTTTCATTCTGGAGTCACTGCCATGTGCACTTTTGTCCCTTGAGAAGTCAAATCCCCATCTCATCGTTCGACAGACATGACGGGAGTGCAGACCTGGCTTCTGCTCCCATCCCCTGCTTCCGCCTCCCAGTGTCTCCCCACAGAAGCCTCCTCTTCCTAGCCGACCTCCGCCTGACCAACCCACCTCGTTCCCCTGAAGTGCACTCTTCACAAATACTTTCTGAAAGCACAAAAACTCCCGTCACTATTCATATGTTAGGAGCCCTTTAAGAGAATGCCACCAACTCCCCTCCTGTCCTGGCCTCACTGGGAGACAACCAGCCCCACCCTGAGGGCAGGTCAACCAGAAGCAGGGCCGTAAAATCTGAGATGCCCAGTTCATTCAGCCACAAAGGCGGTGACCCTTGTTTTTCCTTCCACCCCAGGAAGATGGACCACCTTTAACTAGGTCAACCAACTCAGTCTTCACTCCGCTCTCTCCCCCTTTATTCTCGTGGTTCTCTGTTGGAGGCACTAAATTTATTGTGATGATTTATGTCTGGGGGAGAGAAAAAAAAACAGAAAGTGTCACCGATTCTTGACTGACCTGGACGGACATTCCTGTATGGAAAAGTCCATGTTTGGACAGGAAGGTAGCATCGGACTGTCTCCACCGGATGATTTTTCTGAAAACCTGGCAACTCAGAGATAAAAGTCAGGAAAAAGGGAACCTGCTTCCAACAAGCCAGTCCCCTTTAACTCACGACAAGCCAGTCCCCTTTCACTCACAGGACTTGACCTTCTCACCCCTTCTCTTCCTCTCTGCTTCCACAAATGCCCCATCATAGCTTTCCTCTCAGGACCCCACAGACCAACCCTTCTGCTGTATAAAAATGCACCTTGCTCCCACCGACCCCCTCACCCCAAACTGTCTCCTTCAGGTTAACTATCTGCTTCAGGTTTACACGCTGCCCCATAAAAACCGATGAGAAACATCTCTCCAGGTAACAGAGGAAGGACATGTTCCACAGTACTGAGGACTCGCTGGGAACAAGCTGACCGGCATCCAAACCCAAGTGAGTTTGTTATCTTGTTTGCTTTGCTCCTGAATGTAAGCTGCACAAACACAAGGCTTACAAAATGAGGGTTCTTGAACTTGTGTGTGTGTGTGTGTGTGTGTGTGTGTGTGTGTGTGTGTGTTTATTAATAGACAAGCGAAAGCCCAGCATGAATCTCACTCCGATGAAACTCTCGCTCCACCTACACTTGTGTACCCAGGTCAAACCAAGCCTGAGTTATATGAGAACATGGATTCTAGCTTTAACAAATACATGAAGTCATGACCCTTTTGTTTTGATATGCTGCCTGTCCCAGACAGGCAGAAAGCCACCACTGAAACCAAGAGGTATACGAGACTTGACAATTTATTAAGAAGATTAGCTGGCTCTAGTTTGTCCACTAATGATTACTCACAAATGGGCCTTCCCTCAGAAGCCGGGGAGGTCAGGTAACTCAAGGAACAGTTGGGTTCAGTCTTGTTTCCCTTTCTTTTTGATGTGCTACTGTGTGTGGTAAATGAGGGGCTCTTTCGAGTGCACCCGTTCCTGACCAGATTATATACAACACGGCAAGCCCACCTTAAACGGTGTGTGTTTTTTCGCTTTCCACTGTATTTGCAGAACTGCCTGCTGTGAAATTACAAAGTTCATGGTTCAGCTGAACTTTTGAACTCAAGTGAGGATTTGACGCAGCAAAACAATCTAAATGAACCCAACACGAAGTTTTCATAGTCGAAACTGCTTTTCAGCCTATTGTCTGGGGTAATTGGGTAGGAAAGTTCTTTATTGATGTTGTAAAAACTACCAGTTTAATAACAGGCAGAGGGAGTGGAGAGGAGATGAGTGGATGTACCTCGGAGCGTCTAAAATCAAGCTTCTCTGTGAGTTCACTGAACTCTACCTGACCCCGTGAGGAGGTCTCCCCAGGATAACTCACCCTTCCAGGGTCTGTGACAGAATGGCTGCAGCCTGCCAGCTCTTCATACCTCAGAGTGGAATGACTCCTCAAGTGCTACACAAAATAATAATATTCATTTAAAAAATAGCTGCTATGATGCATCAAATGGCCACAAAGTGCCAGATCCTTTCAGCTGTTCTCAACCTGTGGGTCGCCATCCCTTTGGGGGTCGAACGACCCTTTCACAGGGGTCGCCTAAGACCATCCTGCATATCAGATATTTACATTATGATTCATAACAGTAGCAAAATTACAGTTATGAAGTAGCAACGAAAATGATTTTATGGTTGGGAGTCACAACATGAGGAACTGTATTTAAAGGGCCAGAAGGTGAGAACCACTGCATTAAGTACATTTTTTTCATTCAATCTTCACAAAATCTCAATAAGGCTGCTATTACATCTCTATCTTATAGATTAGGAAACCTGGACCAGAGAGATTAAGCAATTTGCCCAAGATCACACAGCTAGCATTTGGCCTCTCTGTGCCTCAGTTTTCTCATCTACGAGACAAATGTTGGACAAAAGTGATCTCATATTTGAGGTTTTAGGTTCTGGCTGACACACAGGGGAGAAGGGGAGAAGGAAAGTTCCATGTAGAAGACAGAAGAGATTTCATTCACAGGACCTCATTTAACCCTAACAACCTGTGAGGCAGGTAGGATTTCCCCCCCTTTACTGAAGAAATTGAATTTAGGTGGGTTAAGTGACTTGCTCAAGATCACACAGCTGCCAAAAGCACAGTTAGGATAAAATCCCTGTCGAGCTTATTCTTCTTCCACCTCGTGACTGCAAAGTCAGTGTGCTGTCACTCAGATTTCCTTGCTTCCACATCCCAAATTTTGATTGCGTATGAGAGTAAGGGTTGGTAGGCTGGGGGTGAGAAGGAAGATCTGTTTTGCTTGACTAAACGTAAAATTGTTTCCTGCAGAGATTTTATTGTAAAACCAAAACATTCCCTCCTGAATTTGGGAGCAACTATGCCCAGAAAGCACTCCTACAGCGGGGTGCTAACTCCTGTTTTCACTATGTGCCCACGACCACCCTTGGTTGTGACTGCCCTGCAGAAAGCTAACCAAGAAAGTCCGCTAGACACTAATAATTGAGATAAACTGCACAGAATGCTTAGTCTAGTCTTTTAGTAAACACTTAACAAAATTACCTATTATTACATTTTTATTATTCCACCTTTGAAAATCAGGATATTGGTGCACCCCCCCGCCCCCCCCACACACACACACATACCAGCCACACAGGGTCCAACAGGCTTCCTCTCTTGTATTTTACATATGTCTCTTGTAAACAATATATAGTTAGATTTTGTTTTTTAATTTGACAATTTTGTTTTTCGGTTTTTGTACAATATATTTTTATTGACTTCAGAGAGGAAGGGAGAGGGAGAGAGAGAGATAGAAACATCAATAATGAGAGAGAATCATTAATCTGCTGCCTCCTGCACACCCCACACTGGGGATTGAACCATGACTTCCTGGTTCATAGATCAATACTCAACTACTGAGCCATGCCGGCCAGGCCAAATGTTTTTTTTTAATTGGACACTTCATCCACTAACATTTTATGTAATAATTGATTTATACGGGTTTAAATCTATCATTCTATAATTTGCCTTCTAAGTTGTCCTACCTGTTCTTTGTTTCTTTTGCCTCCTTTCTTTTTTTCTTTATTGATTAAGGTATTACATATGTGTCCTTACCCCAGCCCCTTTCCCCTCCCCCCTCGCCCCCCGCTCATGCCCTCACCCCCCTGGTGTCTGTGTCCATTAGTTATGCTTATATGCATGCATACAAGTCCTTTGGTTGATCTCTCTCCCTTACCCCCACCCTCCCCTACCTTCCCTCTGAGGTTTGATGATCTGATAGATGCTTCTCTGTCTCTGGATCTGTTTTTGTTCATCAGTTTATGTTGTTCATTATATTCCACAAATGAGTGAGATCATGTGATATTTATCTTTCTCTGACTGGCTTATTTCGCTTAGCATAATGCTCTCCAGGTCCATCAGTGCTGTTGCAAATGGTAGGAGTTCCTTCTTTTTTACAGCAGCGTAGTATTCCATTGTGTAGATGTACCAGTTTTCTAATCCACTCATCCGCTGATGGGCACTTAGGCTGTTTCCAAATCTTAGCTATTGTAAACTGTGCTGCTATGAACATAGGGGTACATATATCCTTTCTGATTGGTGTTTCTAGTTTCTTAGGATATATTCCTAGAAATGGGATCATTGGGTCAAATGGGAGTTTCATTTTTAGTTTTTTGAGGAAACTCCATACTGTTCTCCACAGTGGCTGCACCAGTCTGCATTCCCACCAGCAGTGCACGAGGGTTCCTTTATAAATTATATTTTCTGGCTTCCACTGTTTCTATTGAGAAATCATTAGTTGTTTCTTTTAATAAGTTAGATATCAGTCTAATTGTTGCTCCTTTGTAGGTAATCTATCTTTTTTCCTCTAGCTGTTTTTAAGATTTTATCTTTGGTTTACAGCAATGATGCTGTGATGTATCCAGGTGTGAGCTTTTTTTTGTATTTAACCTATTTAGGTTTGAATCTGTGGCCTGATGATCTTATCAGTTTAGGAAAATTCTTATCCTTTATCTTTTCAAATATTACTTTTACCCATTTTCTCTGCTCTCTATTCTGGGATTGCAAACACATGTATGTTAGATCCTCTCACCCTTGATGTCCCTTACCCTCTCTTCTGTGTCTTTTATTTTTTTTGTTTTTCTTTGTTTCATCCTGGATCTTTTCCATGGACCTATCTTCCATTTCACTAATTCTCTCTTCAGCTATCTATAATAATAAAAGCGTAATATGCTAATTAGACTGAACAGCCAAACAACCTTCTGGACATCATTCCAGACGTCCTTCTGGACAGAGCCCCAGTGGCGGGGGCCAAGGCAAAGGTGGTTAGGGGTGATCAGGCAGGCAGGTGAGTGGTTAGGGGCAATCAGGCAGGCAGGCGAGTTGTTAGTTAGGAGCCAGTGGTCCCGGATTGCGAGAGGGTGCAGGCTGGGCTGAAGGATCCCCCCCCCCCCATGCACGAATTTCATGCACCGGGCCTCTAGTGTCTTCTATAAAAACTGTCATGTGTATTCTCAATTTGTGTTATTGCTTTATACAGTTCTAGATTTTATATTTGATTCTTTTTCAAATCTACTATGTCCTTTATTATAGTTCCCAAATCTCTGCCCAAATTCTCAATCTTGTCCTTTTTTTAAAATGTGAAACATAAGTTATTTTAAAGTCTGTGCTTGAGAATTCCAATATCTAGAGCCCCTATGTGTCTGTTCTATTATCTGTTGTTTTTCCTGGTTTTAGTTCATGTTGTCTTTTCTCCATGTGTGCTTGGTTAGTTTTTATTAAGTCACATGTTGTATTTGGAAAATTATTTGTGGAATTATTTTGAGACCTAGGTTATTATCTTCCCCTAGAGAGGGTTTACACATACTTGTTATCGATGCATAGGAGCACTAGCAATCCAGGCTTACCTTAATCTAATTTCAATAACTAATACCATTCAAAGCTGAGCTTCAAAAGCCCAAAGTTCACTCTTAGTCCTACGGTGCAGCCTTTTAAGATCTCAACCCAAAGGAGCAGTGGTCAGCCAACCACTTTCATAGGTCTTGAATTGCAACTTTTGTTCCCTTAGCCACATGAGACTGTTAAAAGTGCTGGTCAGCCTCTCAACCACCTCATCCAGATTCCATAAAGATCCTAAATGCCAGGACCATTTTTCTGGATTTCTTTCTTCTCTAGGATCTTGGACCAGTAGTTTATTCACTATCTCTTTGTCTCTTTGATGATTTAAAACAGTATTTTAATATATTTGTTTAGCTCTTCTAGTTATTCTCAGCAGGAGGCTTGGTCCAAATTACCTAGTCTACAATTATTGACACTGAAAGTTGTCAAACTTTTTAAAAATATTCTTTACTTTGATATTGTTCTCTTTCTAGATTTTCTTTTGCATTAAAATCCCTTTTGTATTATGAAGTAATGATCAGAGTGATGAAAGTTTTGTTTTTGGTATGTTCTGTTTTTAATGTCTTATTGACAAAAAATAATGTTGATGTGGTATCAGACCCCAAAATGATAATGAAGTTTAATGATTCATACAGTTTTTAAGTCTAGGAACCACTGCATCATTATAGCAAACGTATAGGGTGGATATTATCTGTGGCCATAAGCTGGCTCTTTGGAGGACTTCATGGTGATCTGAGGTCCTCTCACTCTCTCTGCCCACTTGTGGGTATCCACCATGGCTGAGCTGGGAAGACACAATCAGTAGATACACCAGAATATGTTCGGTTCATAATTTGCCTTTCCATATCGCTGCTTGGAAATTGTCTTATTTCAGGCTGGGTGAATTTCCCAGTGGCGGTCATCCATGCTGTGATGATGTGCTTCCCCAGAAGAGGGAAATGGCTGGTTCCCAGGAACCAGCAGTAGCAGACAGGCTTGGCTCCTAGAACAGACAGTGTGGCTCCTCATAGGTGGAGTAGGAAGCAGAGAGGCCAAGCCACAAACAGAAGCAGCCTCGGCAGACACTGGGCACACACAAAACCAAAGGCCAGGCCTCCCACAGTCACACTATGTGGAGCCCTCCTCCCTCAGGCAGCCCAAGTGGAGAGCAGAGCCACCAGCAGTATCACCTACCGACAAGATGTAGCGTGAGAACCATGACCCACCCACCCTAGGAAACATATTGGCAAAGGAACAGCTTTCCTAAGTGCACAACATGCCAATTCTCTAAAGACAAGAGAATCCAATACATCTTCCTCCCTTGGGAAAGTCGAAATTTTTAAATGTAGACTAAAAATAATAGCAATTCCTGTATTATTTTCAAGGATTTTACTAAATGTCTACATTTTAAGTAATCATGCCATTGTGTGAGTTAACATTACCCTCATTTTACATATCAGGAGATTGAGGACTGGAGAAATTAAGAAACACAGCCAATGAATATAACTAGACATGGTGGGGAAAGTGTTAGAAATGAAGATTATTTGTTCTAAAGTCCATACCACAGTGCTTTTTCAAGAATTCCCTTAAAAGCAACAAGGAGATTCATTAAACACCCACATCTGTAACCCTAAAATAAACTGTTTCTGGCCACTTGAGGAACCTCCCAACTTCACGGATACTCTTACCTTTGTTCTCATGCTTTCCAATTCTCTCTTGTCTCTTGGCCAGTGGCTTCTGGATACAGCCTTGTCCTTCTGGCCCTCTGCTTGTCCAGTTTAATACCTCCCACTGAAAAACATGAGACCTATTTTTCTAGGCTCAAACTTCTGACATTCTGCTAAGGTCTTCCTTTTCAGTTCTGGTTTCTTTCAGAAGACCATGCCTAGACCCAATGTGATTTGTAGGACTATGACAGCTGACAGTCACAATGCCCAATAAAGAATTTAGCCCTCCCACTTCTGGAATGTATAAAGGAAATGATCTTACAAAGGCTATTCATTAGAAACCCACCACTTCTAGAGTTACTTTAAAAAAAATAGACTTTATTCTTTAGAGCAGTTTTAGGTTCATAGCAAAGTTGTGAGGAAAGTACAGAGACTTCACATATACCCCCTGCTCCCACACATGCATAGGCTCCCCCATTATCAACATCCCCACAAGAGTGGTACATTTGTTACAGCTGATGAACCCACAATGATTGACACATCACCTTCACCCAAAGTCCATAGTTTACATTAAAGTTCTAGCATTAGCTTTAAAAAAAAACAATTCTCATTATGTCAATATCTTGCTTAGAAACCTCTGTTGGACCCCTGTTAGTGAAGTCTTTCTTATCTCCATGTATTTGCCTTATTGTTTCTTCTGTCAAGAAAACCCTTTCCCCATGCCTAGAGAATTTGAGGCCTGGCCTATCTTTCCTCTGTGTTCCCATAACTTTTTGCATGTATCCCCATAAGAGTGACTCAATGCAATCCAATTCAACAAATACATCACGCGCAACCAAGCTCTGGGCAAAGAGCTAGGCATGGGGGCCATGAAGATGAGTGAGTCAGAATCTCCGTTCTCAAGAAGCTCCCAGGCCAATGCAGGCAATAGCACCAATGCCATCATCACAAACACATGTGTCAGAAAAGTGAAATACAATTTACAAAACCGTTAAATACATGGAGAGGAGAAAGGTCAACACAGTTTGGGGAAGTAAGAGAAACCATCAAGAAGATGGATGACTTGAGCTCAACTGGATGTATATGAATCTGTGGATGAATGGCGTAAGGAAGAGAACAGTGGAGACAAAATTCCACAAGAGTAATCGTGCATAAAGTCAGCAAAGTAAATAGGCATGTATTTCTTAGCATTTCTTGAGGAGAAATGAGATTGGGGCCATTTTACTTACAGAATCCATTGCAGAATTCTACACCAAATATATATATTTAAAATAAATAGAATAAAAACCTAGTGTGTAAATATAAGCTGGGACACAATATTTCTTTACCAAAAGAGATTATTACAGTCTGCTCTCTAGGGGTCATATACACTACTAACATTTGTATCAAAAGTATTACAAATGAATTCTACAAATCAGAACACATCATTGAAGCAGTCACAAAGATCAGGACTGGCAGTTGATGTGGCACTTTATAGAAAACATGGATCAATTTGAAATATAAATTAATCTATTAATTAAATAAGAATGTACCTGTTGCCAGAAAAGAAAGAAAATATGCACATTGCAGACAGTTTTGATCAGATCACACAGAAAGATGAAAATGAGAAGTTTTAGAAATTGTGCCTTGCCTCCAACTGGCTTTTGCTTGGGCTTTATTAGCCCTGTTGCTGCCCCAGCTGTGCAGCTGGATTCATCAGCAAGCTCAGCAAATAATTCAGAACCCATACTAGGCTCAGAGTGTGGCCTGATAGAGATGCTATGGGTATCTTAAACCAGTAAATTTAAATTATTTCTCAACAGTGGTAGCTCCAGGATTTCAGTAGATGATTTGATGACCGTACTCTTGTTAGAAGAGTGAGCTGGAGGCTTTTTGAAGAGCCAGCACTACTTTTGCTTAAATTGTATATTTGGAGTAGTTTGTAAAGGTTAACAGAGCTGATGGGTAAACTAAAGCTCCCGTCCACCCCCTGCCACACAAGCCATGCCAGGCATCTCCACTGTTTATCAATCACTACCCAGCTTTTCAAAGGATAGTCTCCACTATGGTTTTCCCTTCCCCCAGCTCTCCTTCAAGGCAGCACCTACTCCTTCCACTAAGGCTGTTTTCCCAAAGTCACCAATAGCTTCCACTGGACAACATAAATGGCATTTTCAGTTTTTGTTCTCTTTAACCTCTCCATAGAATTTATATCCTGACCATATAATTTATAGGTTTCTTGAACCCAGTCAGGTGTGGCTCAGTGGTTGAGTGTCAACCTATGAACCAAGAGGTCACTGTTCAATTCCTGATCAGAGTACATGGCTGGGATCCCTGGTAGGGAACGTGAAGGAGGTAGCCAATCGATGATTCTGTCTCATCATTGATATTTCTATGTCTCTCTCCCTCTCCCTTCCTCTCTGAAAAAAAAAAGTATATAACTTTCTTGAAGTTCCCCCCCACATTGCCAACCTTTGCTTCTATGGTAACATTATTATGCTAGGTTTTTTTCCCTCTGTTCTTTCCTGATTCTTATTCTTTATTATTCTATTCTTATTATGATTCTTATTCTTTATTATTCTATTCTCTGCCCAAACTTTCTCACACACAGGAATTTTTCAAAGTTAAAGTTTGACCTCTTGTCATTCTTTCATTTCACTATCTCCTTTGGGATTCACCTATGCTGAAGGCTTTACTTATTACCTTCACACGGAGGACACTGAAAACCTTTACAGTGTTAAAGAGCCAAACGGACTTTATTTCTTGTCATATTGCATTGTCTAAGATTTCTAGTCCAATGCTGGTAGTAGGGTTAATATGAACATCCTTGTGTATTCCCAACTGCAGTGGGAAGACTTCTACTGCTTTATCAGTTAGCATTATTAGTACAGGTTTCTAGGAGATATCCTTTATCAGTTTGAGGAAGTTAGCTTCTGTAACTATTTTACTGAAAATTTGCCATTATTTTTATTGCTTTTGGGATTTTTGCTTTTTTGTGGTAAAAGTTCACATAAAATTTACTATTGGTAGCATCTAGTATATTTACAATGTTGTGCAACCATCACCACCATTAGTTCCAGAACATTTTTATCTCCCCAGAAGGAAATCCATGCCCAGTAATCAGTTGCTTCCCACTTATCCCCTCACAACCATAAACTGCTTTATGTCTCTATGGAATTACATATTCTGAATATTTCAGATATGTGGACTCATACTTCTTTTCATATATATGAAAATAAAATATTCCTTTTCATACCTATGTATCATACAATATGGCCTTTTGTATCTGGCCTCTTTTACATAGCATAATGTTAAGGTTCACCTATGTTGTAGTATGTATCAGTACTTTATTACTTTATTCAAATAATATTTTGTTAACCCACATTTTGTTTATCCATTGGCAGTTGATGGACATTTGAGTTGTTTCCATCTTTTAACTATTGTGAATAGTGCTGCTATGAGCATTCATGTACAAGTTTTTGTTTGAACACCTGTTTTGAGTTTTTGGGGGTATACACCCAGAAATGGAATTATTAAGTCATATGGTAATTCTATGTTTAATTTATTGAGGAACTGCCAAAATGTTTTCCACAGTATTTGTATCATTTTACGTTCCCACCAGAAATGTACAAGAATTCCAATTTTTCTACATTCTCACCACCACTTGTTATTTTCTTTTTTATTATTATTCTTATAGCTATCATAGTGAATGTGAAGTGGCATTTCATCATGGTTTTGATTTATATTTCCCAAGTGACTAAGAATGTTGAGTGCCTTTTCATATGCTTATTAGCAATTTGTATTTCTCCTTTGGGAAAATGTCTTTTCAAATCATTTGCCCATCTTTTCATTGAGTTGCTTTCCTTTTTGTTATTCAATTGCAGGACTTATTTATATATTCTAGACACTAGACCCTTGTGGGATATATAATTTGCAAATATTTTCTCCCATTCTGTAGGTTGTCATTTCACTTTTTTTTAATAATGTCCTTTGATCTATAAAAGTTTTTAATTTTGATAAATCCAATTTATTTGTGTTTTTCTTTTGTTGCTCATGTTTTTGGTGTCGTATCTGAGAAACCACTGCCAGAACCTATATAATGAAGTTTTGGTCCTGTTTTTCTTCTAAGAATTTTATGGCTTTAACTGTTATATTTAGGTCTTTTATCCATTTTAAGTTAATTTTTGTATATGGTGTGAGGTAAGGATTAACTTTCTTCTTTTTTGTCTAAATATCCAGTTGTCCCAGCACCATTTGTTGAAGAGACTATTTTCCCCATTGAATAATCTTGGCACCATTGTCAAACATAAACTGATCGTAGATGTTGAATTTATTTCTAGACACTCAATTTCATTCCATTGATCTATAGTTTTATCTTTATTCTAGGACTACACTGGTTTTTATTACTGTAACTTCAAAATTGGGAAGTTAATTCTGAAATTGGAAAGTGTAAGCCCTCCAATTTTGTTCTTATTTACAACATTGTTTTGCCTATTCAAATTTCTTTGCAATTTCATAAGAATTTTAGGATCAGCTTTCCCATTTCTGCACAAAAAACTAAAGGACACTGGAATTTTTATAGTGATTGCATTGAATCAATAGAATCTCTTTTTGGTAGTATTGCCATCTTAACAATATTAACCCTCCAATCCATGAACAAAAGATGTCTTTCCAATTATTTAGGTTCTCTTTAATTTCTTTCAGCAACGTTTTGCAGTTTTTGGTATACAAGTCTTGCATCTCTTTAGCTAAATTAATTCCTATGTATTTTGTTCTTATTTGTTTTTAACTACAGAAAAGGTATAAATTTTCAGTCTTACGGTTTTTCCTTTAATTTGTTAATTTAGTGAATTACCAGTACATTGGTAGATTTTCTAAAATTGAACCATCCTTGTAATTCTGGCATAAACCTTACTGGATCATGATATATTATGCTTTTCATAACATTACTATAGAAAAATAGAAATCAGATAAATGAGAATCAAAATTACAGGCTTGGTGACTTGTTGAATGTGAGGAGTGAAGAATAAGTATTTATTTCTGTTTTGAATAAGTATTTATTTCTTTATTTCTGGTTTGAATAACTGGGTTGACAGTAGTGCCATTCACACAGATGAGTTGAAATATACTCAGGAAGAAGATAAATTGTTTTGAGGATACATTGAGTTTGGACATCTTTGGGACATCCACATGTGTTTTGAAAGAGTTGATACCAGGTAATTTAGAATATTGACCCAAGATTTTTAAAAATAGGCCATGAACTCTCAATTAGAGTTGTTTACCTGTACCCATTATCCCCTTCTTCTTAATAAAACGCTGGTATCATTGAGAAGGCCAAGCTTAAAAAACAACCCAAAGACCAACTTTTATTTTTCATCCTGCCTTGCAACTAGGAAGGGGTAGTTCTTTGACATGGTCTGGCCAAACAGACAAAAGCACCAGTTACTGGTGTGGATTCTAGCAAAGCTCTTAAAACAAACAAACAAAGATGTGGAGGGTCTAAGCCCCTCTTCCAGAAAAGCACAATTGAAATAATATTGGTTTGCATAGTGACTCTGGGGTGATGGAGGCTGCTTTGGTGGCCAACACATCTGAAAAGTATTTGGGATAAAGAACCTATTTTCTGCTTAATTCTTGGGTAGGGAATCTAATACATGGTATGACTAAGCACCATTGGAATCCAAAGTTCTGAAGAAACACTCTCCTTTGCCAGATCCATTCCTATTCATGTCCTCAATTCTGAGTAAGAGACTCCTTCCTCACTATGAAGTAGGGGGAAATGAAGGGTGATAATTCAGAGCTTGGGCTTTCTGGACTCAGATAGAGCTGGATTCCAGTCTCAGCTCTGCAAGCTCTGTGGCATTACTCAACCTTTCTGAGCCTCCATCTCCCCACCAGTAACATGGTGATAATAACGGTTCCCACCTTGTAGGATTGTTGGGGAGAGGGGTAAAGAATAAAATGATACATGTGAAGTATATGGCATAGGATGCAAATATTAGCTGTTGTTATACTTATTAACTTTAAAAATGCTATTGCATTTAAAAAACAATGATGTGTTTTAGGGAAGCTCTCCGTTTGGGTCACCTGAGTAGACAGCATCATTCGTCAGTACCCAAGCAAGTATTCTGTATGTTCTGCCTAAGGACTGCAGCTCCTCAAGGGAAAGGAATTAGAAGCTTTGGGTAAAACTGTCTACCTGAAATGTAGAGCTGGCCTCTGCTGAGTGGTAGGGAAGTCTAAACTAAGTGAGAAGGATCAAGAGTGGGGTCAAACCACAAGGATGGGAAAGCAAGGGGATAACCTCAAGGGAAACAATGTGAACAGACGACGATGAAATAGCCTCCTCCACTGCCTGGGTGCTCAGGAGGCGGGCCTGATTGCCAGCTCACAGTGATAGACAGAGGGTAGACGCCTGGCCTCTCTCAGAGACAAATACATCCACATCATCAGACAATTAAGTCGTTTTGGTGGAAACAGGCTTTTCCTGAAGTGGCTGGAACGTTGGCACAAGTCATTTTAGGACTCTGAAAGGAAATGGGCTTCTTTCTTCATGATTCCAAGGCTTGGAGAACCCGAGAAGCATGGCACGACCAGAAGCCTACACAGGGTGTCTGACCTTGGGAAGATCAACTTTCTCCAGAGACTAGGGAGTCACAGAAGTCCTGAGTGGGAGTAGGGCTAAAAGGGACAGCTGGCGTGTGGTGGGGGGTGATGACTAGGCCACCTATGAAAGGAAATTCCTGAACACAGGACCTTCCTTGATAGAGAAGAGAATGTCTGTTGATCCCAAGAGGATCCAGAGATTCCCAATGCCATCTCCAGGCACACTGGCTCCCAGTGGACTTTTATTCCCAGCAGCACCTGTGCCTCTTTTGAAGGAGGACTCCCCTCGGGCTGTCAGAATTGCTTTCACTGGGTGCCCTGGAGAAATAGAAGTGCCTGGGTATTTATATCTCGCTGGAGGCAGCCCTTAAGCAATGATCAGGACATCCCAGGACAGTGATCTGGGAGTGACCTACATGTCTCAGAGAGTCCCTGGGTGATTGACCCATAATTACTCTTTGCTTGATAGCACACTCTTGGTTGGCTTCCTCCCCTCCATATCCCATTCCCCACTCCATTCTGGCTTTTCCTAGGAACACTTCTGAAC
The DNA here is from genome assembly GCF_000147115.1 of Myotis lucifugus. Taxonomy (NCBI): domain Eukaryota; kingdom Metazoa; phylum Chordata; class Mammalia; order Chiroptera; family Vespertilionidae; genus Myotis; species Myotis lucifugus. The sequence goes on from NW_005871114.1 coordinate 4,482,108, forward strand.
AAATCACTCGAGAAGGATCTTCCATGTCTCAGGGTTTGTTTCTGGGGAATCGTGTGCCTCACAGCAATGGTGTCCACCATGCTGCTCATAGGTGCATGATAAATATTTGAGGAGAGAGATAAAGAGAGAGAGAGAGAAATTCTGGTAGACTTGAACTACTTTTGTCCATAGAAAAGAACCCAGGCCTGGCCAGGATAGCATATGGTCAGAAGAGAAAGTTCGCTCTAGAAAATCATTGTAACCTGAGGACAGATAAAGCCAGTACTTTGTCCTGTGGGTAGAATTTCCTCTTCATTTCCTTTAGTGAACACCTCCACAAACCACAATGGGTTGGGTATGAAGTCTCTGACTCAGACCTGAAGGAAGTTCAATGTCAGGTCAAGAAGCAGGAAAAGGGAGGTGAGAGAACATACCCAGAGAGCAGGTCCAAGAGAGGCAGTGGCCTGAGAACACTGCCATCCAGCCTTCCCTGGACAACCAGAAGAGGTGGCACTGAGACCAGTGCCCCAAGTTTGGCAAATGTCCTGCCTCTTTCTAATCTCTTCTTCATGTTTCTACCACAGTGACCTTTCTGGAATGGAGTTAAGGACATTGCAGAGAAGGTGGCATTTGCACTAGATCATCATGGTAAGCAAAATAATGCCCTTCCCCCCCCCCCCCAAAATGCCCATGTCCTAAAACCCAGAACCGGTACCAATGTTATCTTACAAGGGAATTTGCAGATGTGACTTAGTTAAGGATATTGAGATGGGAGATTACCCTGGATGATCTGGGTGGGCCCAGTGTAATCACATGGTCCCTTTTAAGAATGAGGCAGGAGAGTCAGAAAGAGAGATGTGATGACAGAAGCAGAAGTCAGAATGATGTGGCCATGAGCCAAGGAATGCAGGCAGCCTCTAGAAACAGCTCTGCCGGCACCTTTATTTTAGCCCCGAAAGACCCATTTCAGACTTCTGAACTCCCAAACTGTAAGATAATAAATGTGTGTTGTTTTAAGCCACAAAGTCTATGGTAATTTGTTACAGCAACATTGAGAAACTAATGCAATCGTGAAGGATGTAGAAGAGCTTTCCAGGAAAAAAAAAAAGTGGGGAAGCCAGGCATTTTTTTTAGAACAAACACAAAGGCTATGGCAGAACGTGGTATGTTGAGGAAACAGTAAACTCCTCCATGTGCCAGAAAACCTGGTGGTGGACACGGGGTGTTACCTCTCCCACATCAGTTCCCCCTAATTCCCTCCTAACAAGATGGAAGTTTTGTTCAGGTCGCCCCTCTTACCCCTTAAAGCAGTGGTTCTCAACCTTGGCTGCACATTAGAATCACCTGGGAATCTTTTTAAAATTTTGATTTCTGAGCCTCATCATTGTAACAAAGAAACAGAATTAGGCCCAGAAATCAGGATTTTAAAAAGATTCCCAGGTGATGCTAACGTGCAGCCAAGGTTGAGAACCGCTGCCTTAAAGGCATGTGCCTCAGGGGAAGCTGGTACCACTCCCCACTTGGGGTGGGAAGGGACTGAGGGTGATGCCAACCTCTCACTAGTGGCTGACTGGGGAGTGGGCCTGAGCCCAGTCTGGCCAATGGGAGAGGCAGAAAAATCTGCTCTGAGGAGCCCTTCCTCTTCTCTTCCTCTGTACGTTGTTAGGTCTGGCTGTGCTGCCTGGAAGGGAGGTGGGAAGAACCTAGCTCTTCACCAGTATCACTGAGTCCTTGAAATAACCTGGAGCCAGCCATGCTAGGGGACTTCCTGTATCATGAGATGATCGTTTTTGTATCACTTGAGTGGCAGTTTCTGTTACTTGCAGCTGAAGGCATCCTACCTGCATAGCTAACTTAAAAAGGTTGAGATCAGATTACAAAAGACCTTGAAGGTCACAAGAAGGGATGAGAAATGCACCGGGGAATTAGACATTTTTAACAGAGAAGTGACTTGGAACTTGTGCGGGGGATAAATGATTGTGCACAGAAGATAGATTGGACCGGGGAGAGACTGGATGGAGAAGGATAGGGGCTCCCACAACAGCCCAGGTGAGGGATTCTGAAGGTCTGAATGGAAGCAAAAGGGGTGGCTTGGGGGAGGGGAATCAGAGGAGGGACCAGATTCAAGTCCCATCAGAGAGCTTGGAACCCGAGTGCACATGGAGGATGAGAAGCTGGAGGAGACTACAGGAGTTTAAAAACAACACTCATTACTGTAATCCCAAGAATTAAGTATTTTAAATGCCTTTTAGTGTCTACACCTGTATTACAGGGAAGCCTCAAGTCTCCTTCCCCACCACTTTCAGCTGGGCTGCAGCCTGTATTTAGAGAGAGTCAAAAGAAACAGTGATTGAAGTCAACACAGATGTTAAGAGTAAGATTAACACCCAGAAAAGCTGCAGGGTCCAAAACCTTCCCCCTGAGCCGGGAGCCAGCAGAGTCTCCTTTTTTCTACTTCTGTCTCTTGGACACGTACAGAAACGTGTTCCAGCTTAAACATCTGGAAGTGCACCAGGGCCTTCCCTTTCTTTTTTGTTCTCCTGCTTTCCATCAAGGGACAACCCAAACAGTGTACTTGGCAATGACATGAGCACTTCTGCAGTAGCCACGCCAGTGTCACTCTTCAATTAAACACACAGACACACACACACACACACACACACACACACACACACACCACACTTCATTTTAGATTTTGGCCCCAGGTCAGAGATTCCTTTCTCAGGTAAAAATAGCATCACAGGCATGGAAATGGGACCATGAAAAGGAGACCCGAGCTCACATGTTCCAAAGGGCACCTGACTTCTGGCTCTCCATTGGTGAGAACACACCACACGCTGTTGAGAAATGATTAATAGTCCCAAGACTGTGAAGTGAAGAGTGAACAACAACGCCACGATTGGAAGTCTGAAGACCTGCGGACAGGGCTGCGCGGCTGACACCGTGAAAGACGTCCGATGAAAGATTTCTGCTCCAGAAGCAGCTGAGGGTCTGCCTCCTCCTTCAGCCGGCCTCCCATTCCGCCCCTGTGTTTATATATGTTAATATATTACAGGTTGAGATGTTTCAGGTTATATTTCACAGATGACATTTTTAATCTGCCTCAAAATGTAAACATAGCCAGGGTGTTCTGCAGACACACCGCCCGGAGCCACTGTCAAGTGGAAAATTCAGTGGAAAGTTTAGCCTGTCTCCAAGTTTAACTCGGTTGAGGAATGTGGCAAAAACAGGTGTTGTCTGACACAAGTAATAATTATCTTTCACCTTGATGGATGTTAGTTTAATCTGTTCCTTACATGGTCGCTTGGTCTCAGCTGACTGAATTTAGTGCCAAAAAAGCAGATGAGAGGCGAGTGTGGCTGGTATGTGACACTATTTACAAGGCAAGGCTTGGGGGCCAGCTTTGATTGATTTTCATAAGGGCATTTCATCATTCCTCCCAATGAATGCTTAAATCTAGATGGATATCATGGCACTCTGGTAATGCACTAACATTTTCATTAATGAATTTTAAAAGAGTTTCATTGAGAGGTTGATTTGATTCAATGACTTTAACAGAAAAGAGAAAATGAGTTACTAGGACATTTTTCTAAGACATTAGTAGGCCCCATATATTAAGGCCCCGGGATAAATTACTCAGCGAGAGGAACTGCAGTGTTAGCTGGGGGAAGAGAGAAGAAACACCTCCCAAATGCTGCTCACAAGCAGACTTATTCAAAATCTTTCAACTTGGAGGGCGTATCATTTCACTGGTGTATCCAGCATCCCAGAGAGGCCTGTCTGTGCGAAGGATGAAGCAGCGTTGTCACCATATGACTCGTTCTTTCTTATTTTCTGGCAATATTTTTTTGTTTGTTTTATAAGCAATGACAGGCAATTCAAGAAGATCCTGATCTTGGCAATCTTTTTGACATAGTCCTTTTAGAAGGGGGAATAGGCTATCACCCCCAAATGGCAGGAGAAAGTATTGTAGATCATCTTCAATAAGTGGGCCACGCCGTATTTACAGTTCATGGAATATTTAGGCTCCTCTCATAAAAGTTAGTAGAGTGTAGTGGGTAAGGCTGGGGCCCTGAATTGCCTGGATCTTGGCTCCTTTACCCACCAACTGACTGACCCTGGCAAGGTACTTAGCTTCACTAAGCCTCAGGTTATCATCTGCAAAATGGGGATAATGATATTGTCTACATCATAGGACTCTGAATTAGATTTATAAAAGATGATTGTGAAGGGGATAAAATGATGACTAAGACACACACAGGTGCATATGTGCTTACAAAAAACTTACAACCCAATGAGAGAAGCAGAGGCACATGAATTATTACAGAATAAATGGGATAATGAGCAAGTGTAATGTATAAATAAAGAATTCTGGGAGCAAGGAATGATTTATCCCATCATGAGCTGGGCCTTGAAAAATGAGTAGGCCCAGCCAGCATGGCTCGGTGTTTGAGCGTCGACCAATGAAGCAGGAGGTCAGGGTTTGATTCACGGTCAGGGCACATGCCCAGATTGTGGGCTCCATCCCCAGTAGGGGGTGTGCAAGAGGCAGCCGATCCATGATTCTCTCTCATCATTGATGTTTCCATCTCTCTCCCTCTCCCTTCCTCCCTGAAATCAATAAAATACACATATTTTTTAAAAGTAGAAGGTTAAAAAAAAAAGAAAAATGAGTAGGATCTCCACAGGAAGGGGACATCAGCAGGTGGGGAGGGAGACCAGCTGCCGTCATGGAGAAGTGAGGAGAGTACTTTTTCCGCTGCTAGAACAGTTTGCAGGAAACCAAGCAAGGTTCATCCTAACATTTACTCCTGCACCACATGCAAAGCACAGAGAAAGGTCAGGCTTTTTAGGAACACTGTTTCCATCACCCCAGAACAAGCCCAAAGCAGAGCCATCAGTCTGATACAGACAAATCCGCCCTGAGTTTCATACACACCAGTGTCTTCTCTGGGCTCAGCCTCAGGATCAGAGGCCATGGGGACCAAAGAGCTGGTGGGAAGCTGGTGCGGAAGCAGGTGCTGTGTGCACATTGCTTGGATGCCCTTGCTGTAACCTTCCAGCGAGCCCAGTGGGTCACATTTATGGCCACACTGCAAACTGCCCAGTCTTTCCCCACCCAGGCTTCCACCCCCAACCATTCCCTCCAGGAGCTCCACCTGGGAGACTGCTCTCCAACAAGAATGGCTAACATTTACTGAGTGAGCAACTAGTATGTGCCAGGCACTGTGCCAGGCTCTCCACGATCTGGTACTTTATGGAGAGGTGCAAACTCAGATTTCATGAATCTAGCCTCTCGCTTGGGGCCGTGTTGCCTCGCTGCCCTGTGATTGCTGTGGCTGCTATTGTCCCAACTCCCACAGGGCAGTGCCTGGGCTCCTCCTGACCACCTGCCTCCAAGGATCTCCTGTTCCCTGGGGTTCCCACAACAGAGATGTTGGGCTCAAGGGACATTTCTTACCTTAGCACCCAGCCCTATAGAGCACCCTTTGGGGAGAGAGTGGGGGAGGGAGCCAGTGCATACCTGGAACCCCTCCTTCTCTTAGCCCCGCTGCTTAATCTGACTGCCTCTGTCAAACATCTTCACTCCAGGTGACTTTCTCGCTAGGGACTCCATGGTCCTCCCTCAAGCCTGACCCCCTTTGGAGACTCCCCTCCCCAGGCTATCAGACAGAACTTAACATGTCCAAACAGTAAATTGCGAGCCACATTCAATCTCCCCTCCAGGTCCCAATCAATAAGCTGAACTTGGGCCTCTAGTCTAGTGTTCCTAAATGGTCCACGAAAGAAAACTTTCCATTACATTCTATGATGAGAGACCTTTGTGCCCGGAGCACACGGAAGCCCTTTGGAGATGGTTATCTCCACCCCAGTCCCAAACACCCTACTCCCTTGTGGAAATCGCTACAGGCCTGTCATTCGGAAGTCTCCCTAGAGGCCTCCGTCTATGCTGCTGTCTCTGGCAGGAAACGAAGAATGCCCTGCCTCATTCCAGAGCAGAGCCCATACCTCCTGCCATCACCTGTGCACGCACACCCAGGAGGCAGCTTTCACTCGAGCCAGGGCAAGGTGGCCCAGTGTGACCAGGAATTACTAGCACATAAACCCTAAACCAGTATGTTTGCTGATAAGTGCATAATGCTATTAAAACTTAATAGAATAATATCTGCCATTTATTTGGGGAGCACTTCCCAGGCCAAGCAGTTTATAGAATCTAACCCAGGGGTGGGCAAACTTTTTGACTCGAGGGCCACAATGGGTTTGCTGACCACGGCTCTAGACTCCTCCTTAACAGACCTGAAATGGACTGGCCTGGGTTTCCTAATGAGCTTCAGACCGGAGGACCGGAGGGCCGGAACAAAAGCATGGATGGAGTGTTTGTGTGAAGTAATATAAATTCAAAGTAAACATCATTACATAAAAGGGTACGGTCTTTTTTTTTTTTTAGTTTTATTCATTTCAAACGGGCCGGATCCGGCCCGCGGGCCATAGTTTGCCCACGGCTGATGTAACCCGTCAATTCTCCCAATAACAATAAAAGTGGGTACAATTACTCTATCCATTTTTCAATCAGAAAATTAGGACGTAGAGAGGAGAAGGTTGCACAAGTAACATGTGTCATAACCAGAATTTAAATGTGTGCCATCTAACTCCAAGCTGGGTTCTTGTTCCGTATGCTCTAGCCCAGTGGTCGGCAAACTCATTAGTCAACAGAGCCAAATATCTACAGTACAACGACTGAAATTTCTTTTGAGAGACAAATTTTTTAAACTTAAACTATATAGGTAGGTACATTGTTATTAACTTAATTAGGGTACTCCTAAGGCTTAGGAAGAGCCACACTCAAGAGGCCAAAGAGCCGCATGTGGTTCGAGAGCCACAGTTTGCCGACCACAGCTCTAGACTCCTCCTTAACAGACCTGAAATGGACTGGCCTGGGTTTCCTAATGAGCTTCAGACCTTAGTGGTAAATCCTGGGGCATGAATCCTAGTGAAACGACTCAATTTTTTATTTGTGTTTTCCTGGGTGTCACCCCACATGAGTGATAGTGTGCTTTTCTTCCCTGGGCCACACCCTCCAATGCCCATGGTCTCTGGTGACCTCCCAGCACCCCTCTCAGGCCCCCTCCCTTCTGGACTGCTTGGCACCATAGGGCAATCTAAAAGATTCACACCCCTGCAGTGTGCCTCCTCCTTGGCTTACGAAATAGTAAAGAGCTCCTAATTCTTTTTCTCATTCTTATTATTTAATAAATTCAAGTTCTAGTTATTGTTTTAGTCCCATTTCCTGCTTCCTTTTCTTCTTTCACCCCTGAGTGGATGCTCCTTGCCTGTTCCAGGCCGGAGACATCTATTCTTCCCTAAGGCAGAGGTTTCAAGCCAGAAAGCCAATAGCTGGCAGGGTCTGAACAAGGGCCCAGGACAGTCTAACTCAAAGCCTGCAATCAAAGAAGGCATCTTCTCCACAAGAAATCCTTCGGGAAAGACCATTCTGCTCTCCCTACGGCGACCAGGAGAAGCTATGGGCCCATAGCAGTCCGCTCACCCACTCAGTGGGAAGGAGGCAGACAGCGGGGCTAGGGACAGTGAGGGGCTGCATTTAAGGAACCCTCCACTCAGGTCAGCAGTCAGCCTGCAGACCCAAAATTCAGACATGGGAGTTCAAAGAGCTTCACAGATCCCACCCATGTCAGCTTAGCCAAGCCACAGAACTAAAGCGAAATGTTAACCTACAGCTGAAGTAACAGTTTGGGGGAAAGGCTCAGGAAAGAATGACATGGCCAGCCCTTAGTAAAGTGTTATCTGAAGTTGAACAGTAGGAGTATGTCCCATTCCCTCAGTGGCCACAGCGCACTGGCCAGGAGACCTGCAAAAGCTTCTCTAATCACCCCCTTCCCAAGCCCCCGAGATACCAGCCCTCCAATGATGGTGACTGAAAGAAAATGCTAAGGTCCCTCTCTGGATTCCCTTGCTTCCTCTCCAGTCTCTTTTCTTCCTCCCCCCTCATGAACACCTGGGTCTTTCCTACCACCTTGGTCCTCCCTCAGGGTATTAGTTCCATTTGGAAGAATAAAGCAGATTCTTGAGGTCCTCCATCCCCTGTGGGTACCAGATCTTCCATTCTCTCCACAGTTAAAAACAGACAACTGCTTCTGTCGGTAGTAACTCTAACGTATTGTCCTCCTCACAAAGTCTCCTTTTCCATGCTGGAAATGGTGGGAAGGGAAAGTAAAGAAGGAGAGAAAGGGGGAAGAACAATCCAATGTAGCATTTACTCATCACCCTAGTAACTACATAAAAGTGTCTCATCCTTCCAGAAAATGTACCTAACATGGAGCCTGACACATCATAAACACTCAATGAATGTGTTGCATTGAATTAAAATTTATACATTAAGCATCTATGTTTAAAGCTCCCAGAACCTAAGAAGTGCCAACAAAGCAAGCACTCTGAATGCCCAGCTGTACATCTACACTAGGAACTTACATAGTAAGTGAACCACATGAACCACATTGTGACAAGTCCAGTGTAATGGCCCAAAAACAAAGGTAGTAGATTTTCAAGAAAATGGCAAAGTTCATCACTAATGGGCCTCTCTTGCAGCTCACTGTGATAGCTGGATTCCTGAGGATTTAACTCCAGGGTCAAACTTAGGTAAGTCAGATGCAAGTGGCTTTCCTTTCAGGAAAGCTCTTTTGGTTTGATTATATTTCAAGAGCAAACCTATGGTGAGATCTAGAAACAGACCCAAACCCGAAATATCTAGGGTGGGAAAGAGAGAGAGAAAAACACACACTAAACACAGCAAAGCTAGGCTAGAACAGTGTGGATTTAAGTGTACGTGTTTTCACACATACATATACAAACACTCACATAGACCACACACACTTTTTTTAATGGCAGAGAGTGAGTGAATCCCAGCAATCTGAAAGTTCCCTCAAACAACCATAAGAAACAAAAAGCCAGAAATGAGAATTGACCAGAGGTGATTGTAATAAAGTTTTTGCAACTCAACATTTAGTTGACTTAAATGCATATTTTTGAATGCTTACTACATTCCCATTCTGGGCTGGAAATGCAAAGGTGAAAGTAACATTATTTCTGCCCTTGAAAATCAGTAACTATCACTTCCATTTCTCTGACTTCCATTTGTACTCTTTTGACCATTTAAAGTTTATGCAGCCCTAGAGCAAGAAATTTGGTATCAGTCAGTCTTTATTACTGATAAACCAGACATGGAAAGTTAAATGAAGCAAGAATTAAAAGATAATAGCATTTATTGAACACTTATGGGGTGCTGCCAGCCACTGCATTATCCCCTTCGCATACAACAACCATGTGAAATAGACACTGCTGTTACTCAGCTTTACAGATGAGGGGACAGAGGCTGAGAGAGGCTAAAGAACTTACTCAAGGTCATGTGACCAGCAAATGCTAGAGCTGGAATTTGGACCTACATCTATCTGACACCAGAGCAGCAAATTCTTTTTTTTTTTCTTTTGTGGCTCAAAGGTAGCTGCGTTGTTGTTGTTTTGGGGGGTTGTTTTGTGTGGGGGTTTTTTTGGTTTTGTTTTTTTATTGTCTAAAGTTTTACATATGTCTCCTTTTTCCCTGATTGACACCCCCCCCCCAGCCATTCCCACCCCTGAGGGCAAGCCCCCACCACCCCAGTGTCTATGGCCATTGGTTATGCTAATATGCATGCATGCAAGTCCTTTGGTTGATCTCTAACCCGCTCCCCCCTCCCCCCCACCCCCCGCCCCAGCCAGAGCAGCAAATTCTTAACTGCTAAACTGCATTACCTCCCAGGTGTCATCATGGTTACTAGAGGCATCTGACAAGTCGTATTTTATTTTACTCTAGGATAGTAGCCTCAAGAATGGAATAAGAAATGCATGTTGAAGGAAGTATTCAAATGTCACAAAGGATTGTGGTTCCAGCCAATTGACAAAGAGTCTAAAAGGCCTCCTTAGACTAGGTAGGAACTACAGGATGAGGTGCATAGATGGGAATATGGAAGAGCCTGGCTGGGGAAAGAAATGAAAGTTCCAGTAAGTAGGCATCTATGCCTGGAGCAGAGAAAGTGAGACTGTGGGTCAGAAAGAGAAGGTAGAGCAGACAAACCAAGGAATCTTTCTGTAGACCATGTAGAGCCTTTGAAGGATCATGAGCAGGAACATGGCACAAAAGAAGCTGAAGAGGCACTGAACTGGGGAGGGGTGGGAGGCTGAGGACAAACAATAACAGGGCGGATGGGACAGGCCAATGCCAGAGTTAGAGAAGGCTCTGAGTTTATACTCTGGGATGGGGTGGGAAGACCTGAATAGCCTCCACAACACATTCTACATGGGCTGATTGGAAGGGGTATGTACCCATTTTATAAGGCTTGAAGAGGTTCACTCAATTGTACATGGTCACACGGTTTGTACATAGCAGAACTAGGATTAGAAGTCAGATGGAATTCCAAAATCCAGAGGTACTTGTTGTTGCAGTCACAGTGCTAGGTCAATGGCATTAGCTCACTGGTTGACTCAAAGGTCAAGGTCAGAATGGTCCTTTCAACCACTAGCCACCAAACACAGACTCACCCTGAGACCCTGTAACACGGACACCAGTTTTCCAGCTTGTAATTCTGGGCCATACATATCCCAAAATCCCTTGGGAAATTCTTCTGTCACAGGTATTTGGTCCAGGGAAGATGCCCATGGCTCATTCAGCCCCTCAGATCTGATTACAACAATGTTAGCAGAAATGGCTACCTTTGATAGTAATATTAAAGACTTTTTTAAATCCTAAAAAAAGTTGTGCTCCCTTCAGCAGCACATATACTGGAATCCTTAAAAAGTTGAATAAAAGTATCATTCAAAAGACAAATTAATTAGAAAACCCCATTTATAAAAGCAGTGTTTGCAATGGCCCATGGGTCACTGTCCAAGAAGACTGAGTGCCAGCGCAGCTCTGGAGCCGTTTCCTGACACGTGCGGAGAGAATGCCTCCTTTCTTGTACATGCACACAACTTGTCAGAGCCAAGAGTGTTTTATGTTAATTAAAAATGCCAAGTTTGATTCTACAACACGGACTTCACTCAAACACACTCACTCACTCAAAGCCGCCAATAATTGGACCCTTCCACAGCCTGGCACCTTCCTCTCCCCTTGGGAAGGAGCGGCTCCTAGAAATGCAGACAGTTCGTCCCCAGACACAGGGAGTCGTCACCAGCCTCTAATAACTGCCTGTCTTGCCAGGAAGACGGACAAGCCAGGGCAAGCCCACGGCCTGCAGCCTGTGCATCTGATTCACCCTCCTCAATAAGCAAACTTTCTCCCCACCCTCAGAGTGGGGCAGAGAGCAGGCTGCACCGAGCACGGGTCCAGCTGGGATGCCACCCTCCAGGCATGAGGCAGGTTCTTACTGCAGGAGAACCCTTCACCTCACCCCATATTTCCTGTAGCCCGTGGGTGTTCAAAGCCCACCCTCACACACACACCCCGCCCAGCCAGTCAATTCCCTGCCCGCATCAGCTACTGAGTTCATGCATTAGCTTTTTCAATGGACCTGTCCAGAAATCCTGCTTCCATGGTGGGAACTGGAAAGGAGATCAAAAACTAACTTTGAAGTCATGAAAAATGACCCTTGACAGTTTTTGAATGAGCAGAGTTATCTTTGGGAGCAGAGTTGGATCCCTTCATTCATGCACCAATGAACTATGGCTTTTTCCTGCGGTGTCGAGATATTTGTTGTTCTTGTTGTTTATTTTTTTTGGCTTCTACACTCAAGCAGGACTTAGTTTGGCAAAAGCTAGTTCCCAACTTCAAGATATTTTAAGGCTGTTATGATTTCATTGCTAAGTGCAACTTCTATGAAAGTGTCTGGCCCCCTAGTGGGCCAGACAGTAGCCTCCATGTGAAGAACAAGAGTGAAAGACAACACTTGGACTCACAGGAATACTGTTGATCTTTGCCAGTGCAAGCCAGGCTGCAGAAACATCAGTCCTAGCGAAATAGATCCACACGGACTTCTTGGCATTATGGATTAAGGGTGATTTTTGTTGTTGTTACTTAGGACATTGTGGAAATCCCTTTTCTGACTCTCTTTCACATGTTCTCAAAAGCAAGGACAGTGTCACTTAAGTGCTTAGTGCTCAGTAGTAGTAACTCCCATTCTACAAGAAGAGGAAACTGAGGCACTGAGCTAGTCTAACAGTTAATATGCGGCAGTGGCAGGACTCAGATACATGCCAGTGGTCAGTTCTCATTCATTTCTTTGCTTCCTTGCATCATGGTCCCAAGAATAAAGGCTATGAGCTCTACCAATCCTACCCAGGCCCCACTGGCTTTATAACGGCTTTTCCTTTTCCATCATTCACCTCCCCACCAGCCATAGACCCTCTCACTTATATGTGAAATGTTGTAGCAAAACTTTAGGGTAGGAGTAGAGGGAGGGGGAAGAGAGATACTTATAACTAGTTAAGGGTCTGTTTTTACATACAGGCAAATATGTGTTTATATTACCCATTTACCGAGTACCTCCTCGCTAAAGGGCATTCTAGGATCTGGCATAGAAAAGGTGTTCAATTAATGTTCAGTGAACAACAGTCTGAATGAATTCACCAGCAAAATTTTTTTAAATATAATAATGAGTTTCTGCATTAATCTCAGAAAGAAAAGTCCCGGGCAATGCCAACCAGCCTGTGACCTTGAATGAAATGCTCTTTCTGTCTACCAGTCCACTCATCTGAAAATGAGAAGCTAGTCAAAGAGAGCTTTTTGTCCCTTCCTATCCAAGCATCGTGGGGACCTACAATGCTAGCTTGTGGATTTTGTACCAATAGGAGGGGCTGCCCTATGTTTGCTAGATAGCTCTGCCATCACATAGCAGCCCTGGGTGCTTGGTAAAAATCCAAGCCGAATGACTGCCAGGTACGCTAGGAGATTGAAGAGTTAGTGGAAAGAGTCAAGTTTCCTAGAAAGTAAGTTTCCATTAAGGGAATTCAATTTTTCTCCTGGTTTCCATTGTCAGAAATTAATTATTTGCTAGCTTGAGCTAGCAAAAAGTAACAGCTACAAGATGCAATAAAAGCACACTCAGAATGTCAGCAGTCAGAAGAAACGCACACAGGGTTCATTTGCAGTGGCCTGGGTGTCTTGAAACACTATGGCTACAAAGAAAGTTTAAAATGTTAGACAAAAATGTAGAAATCCCACTTTAAAATAGAGAGATAAGCTTCCAAGTTTGAAGCAGGAGACCAGAGCTAAGTGACTATTGCCACCACAGCCTACACGGGGCCATCTGTGGATCTTCAGGCATCTCATATTGGGGGACCACCCTGCAGAAAGCCAGGACTCAAGAAGTCTGAGCCCTAAGAATAAGGTGAACTAAAAGGAAACCCACCCAACTATGGCAGACCATTGTCTGTCTCAGCCCTGGCTCTGGGTGAGCTAACAATTACAAAAATACCAATAAAATTTCCCCCAGATCTTGTAACTCAAATTTGGCCACACACATAGGTTTAGAGCCACAAATTGTATTTACCTGCATTGCCCAAGAAAAAGGTCAAGGAAATTTTTATTTAAAATAAAGAGTTTTAGCTGGTGTGGCTCGGTTGGAGCATTGTCCATGCACCGAAGGGTAACGGGTTTGACTCCCGGTCAGAACACATGCCCCGGTCAGGGTGTGTACGGAGGTAGCCACTCCACATTTCTCTCTCACATTGGTATTTCTTCCTTTCTCCATTTCCCTCATCTCTCTCTGAAATCAATTTTTAAAATAATAAATAAATACAGATATAAAATCAAATGAAGAGTTTCAGCAAATGAGTTCACAATTTAAAAATTACATAACATAAAAGGAAACAAGCCCCCAAGTGTGGAAGTTAGCAGAAACAGCTAACAGAACCTGATTCATAAAGACTTTGGGATTAAAATTGCTGGATACAAAATATAAAATAAGAATGTCTAATATGTTTTAAGAACTAAAAGAATCAAGACCACAAATTAAAAACAGATCTGAAAATGAACCAACTATCACTTCTAGATATTAAAATTTAAAATTCAATGGAAGAGTTAAACCACAGGCGGGGGAAGATCACAACTAAAGAAATCAAATAGATGTGAAGAAATTCAATAGGAGACAACACAGAAAGAAAATATGAAAGAGAAGGTAAGTAAACAAGAGGATAGTGAGAAGGTCCCATAGACAACTAACTAATGATCCAGAAGAGGTAAGAAAGAATGCTGAGAATTTTCCCAAATTGATGTGACTCTAAACTTTTATTCAGAAATTCTAATGAAGTCAAAGCACAATAAATTCTAGAAAAAGAAAAGATGTTTAAAGTATCCAGAAATCCTTCAAAGGCATGAAAATTAAGCTAACAGAAGACTTCTCTACAACAATAGAAGTCAATAGACAGTTGAATAAAATCTCTGAAGTGCTGAGAGAAAATAACTTTCAGCCTAAAATTATCCACTTAGAGGAATATCTGAGATGCAAGAAGGGGACTGAAGCACATGGTATACATATGAGTAACTCTAAATAATTCTGACTGTATAAGTCACCACTGGTAATGTCAACAAAATGCACTTCCCTTTCTAAAAAATATAGCAAGGGTCCACTCTAAAATTTCTTCTCTGAGTAATATTCATTCTTAAAAGAAATCAAAGTGAACAGACATCTTTAACAAATATTTTTACCACTCTTACTTCTTCACTCAAGCCTCCCTTCCTTCACTTTCTACACCTTTTGGTACATAAAGTTAAAGGTAAATTGGCCAAACCTTTTCAAAAGATGGAAGAAGTCATTGTAGTGTCACACACCATAAAAAGATCAACTTGAAAGTGATTGGGGACCTGCGTAAGAGCACTTTGGGTGACTTGCCAGGGTTGGAAGCGAGATGGCAGCAAGAAGCGAAGGTGAGGTGAGGAATGAGTGAGATGTGATATGTGGGGTCAGTTCACCAGGGGATGTGGGCAGGGGCACCAGGACAAGCACAGAGACCTAGGAGCGCCTTGTGTGTCTGCAAAGAGCTCGTATATGATGACACTCTAAGTTTGGAGGTGATCATTCCCCCAGGAAACTGGGATTTACTTAGAAATTAAAACTTCAGATGTACATGAATTGTTTGTAATTCCAGAGAACTAATATTCTTCTAAGACTTATTTCTTCACCGTTTGTGGTAAGCTTATATTTACTGAGTGCTGATGCTATACTAGTCATAGAGCACTTTTATATAGACTATTGTTTAATCCTCCAATAAACTTTACAGTGCAATTGCTATTTTTATTCTCCCAAGGGAACCAAAGCTTAGAGAAGTTAATTTGCTCAAGGTCATGGAGCTAGCAGAGAATCAAGTCAGGACTTGAGCCCAAGTTACTGTGACTTCAAAGCTTATGCTCTCAATTACTACACTTTTTGCTTCCCTTAACTCTTTCTACTATAGGACCCTATTTACATTTTTTTAAAGTGTAGACCACTATATGATAGTAAAATAACTGTGTATACATATATCTTTATACTTTACATATTAATAAAAATTTATATTTTGTCATATATGTGTATATTATTTAATTTATATTATTTAATTTAATACAGGTAATGACTTGAAGGCTTTCATTGATTCTCTGACCCACAGTCTGGCCCACTATTTAAAAACACTGTTGCCCTGACTGGTTTGGCTCAGTGGCTAGAGCGTCAGCCTGCGGACTGAAGGGTCCCAGGTTCGATTCTGGTCAAGAGCATGTACCTTGGTTGCGGGCACATCCCCAGTAGGGAGTGTGCAGGAGGCAGCTGATCGATGTTTCTCTCTCATCAATGTTTCTAATTCTCTATCCCTCTCCCTTTCTCTCTGTAAAAAATCAATAAAATATATTTTTAAATAAATAAATAAATAAAAATAAAAACACTGTTTATGTCTTACTCATCATTGCCTTCCTTATATTCAGCGCACAGCAAGTGCTCAGTAAATGCTTGTTGAAAAAAGTTCTATGACTTTCCCAAAAGCCTGTAAACACTTTAATGCTTTGGGGTAAAGATTGTTTAGAGATATTTAGTAGGTATTAGGGTATGCCAGTAAGGTAAGGATTCTAAAAACACCACCACATGGTCCAAAAAGCCCTGATAGAGTCAGGAGAAATGAATTCCAATTCCAGTTCTGTCATAAGCTACTTAACTATTTCATTTCTCTACAGTGGTATAAATGCAGTGGTGTAAATATTTAACAATGGTAAAACATGGCCCTAATTTGTATTACTTGCTTATTTCCATGGTATAAATACTTCCACCGCAGCTGATTTCTAGGTAACATGACATCACTCTATCATCAATATCTGTGTTAACATCACGTTGAACACAAACCTGGTAAGATGCACGTGTTAGCCCATCATTTGCTACATTCCCACCATACACATGCAATAGATACTAATAACGGCAAGAACTTCGATAATAGTAAAATATAGTAAAATAATTGAGAAGCGATGAATTGTGAGTATTTGTGATCTTTGTTTACTTACTAAATAGATAATTCATTTATAATTTAGTTATGTGCATGTAATTTTATTTTTAATAATGGCTGTGTTTAACAACCAGATTACAAAATTCTTGAAATTTTAGCAATCCACTCTCACAAGCCAGTGGTCCCAGCATAAGACTGCTGCTCTGGGTCTCATTCTTCTCATCTACAAAATTTTAGGAATATCTGAGATGCAAGGGACTGAAAGCAGTACTTTTCCATCTGTGGTTGGGAATCCGCAGGTGGAAATGCAAAAATACTATTGTAGATGCCTAGTTGGTAGAATCATCAATTTGGAAGCCAATATGCTGAGTCAACTGCATTTATTTTTTTAAAAATCACCTATAAGTGGGCCCACGCACTTCAAACCTGGTTGGTTCAAGAGCCAGTTGTCCTTGTGATAGTGCGTGCTCTAATTAACTATTAGGTACAGCAAAGAAATAGGAGTGATAAGATAGAGTTCCTGTTTCTTTGAATCTCCTTTCAAAGCATTGGAAAGATTCAAGATGGAAAAAAACTTTCAAATTAGGTGTGAGAGAAACAACTCAAAAGATAAGGGAAATCAAATAATAATAATAATAATAATAATAATAATTTTAAATTAAAAATGTTTTAAAGATAAGAGAAATTATAGATATAAGACACTGTGTACTCAAGGTACAGACTTACACCAAAAAAAAAAAACTATTTGTTGTTTATCTGAAATTTAACCGAGTGTCCTGTAGTTCACTGTCCCCTCTACTGGTGACTCTCCATCCTAAGTAGCCCCAAATACCAGCTGTATCTCAGGAAGGTGTTTTATTCTTACAGTAACTTAGTGTCCCTACAGACGACTCTCTGACAGCAGAAAGGAAAGGCCTGCAATGGGCCCTTCTCTAAGAGGTGGCTTGAGCAGCTGGCTCTGTGAAAGCCAGAGGTTCCCGTGAAATCCATGATGCTCATAAATGCTTGGGAGCGGTGAAAGGCAAGGTGTGGCCCAGAAGATAACCCTCACTTACTTGACACTTTGCCCGGGACTCGCCCAGGTCTTAACTAGGGCTGGGAAGCCAACCCAAATTTCCCAGGAACCCTCCCACGCTCTCCTGAGCCATATCTCTTTATTGAGTAGCTCATCTCACACATCCAAAGCTCTTTGAAATCCCCACTCCTGGATTAAACAACCTATCTTCAACTTCAAATGAAGTCATGTCTATATCCTTCAAATGAGTCCAGATCCCAGTTAAACAGGAAAAGGCCTTACCCAGTCAATTCTGCCCAAGCATAGAAGGTGAGGCATTGTCTAAAGGCGCTAGAGCGTTGCACAGAACACACGTGTGTGAACTTTCCCCTTGGCTTAGGGACCTCCTATTTGGATGATGCATTTTGGCATCCCCATGAAAGATGGGGTTGCTGCTGCAGTGAGGAAATTGCCCCTGATTAGGAGGAAAGGTGAAAGGGTGGGAAAGCCCCTTTGGAGCACCTCACACAAGGAATAGCTGTCGTGAAAATGACCCCAATTTTGCCTGGTCTCTCAGGGGAATGAGAGAGGAATTTAACTTCCCAACCTTTTGAAGGGGCACCCTTGGTGCTATTTTGGGACTTAGGGGATTTCCACCTTTCAGGAAAACCTAAAGGTTTAGGCAAAGGTGAAATGAAGGCCCATAGCTGGAAACCGAATCTTGGCATCTGGTGATTTGGAGTTTAACAATGATGTTATTCCATAGTGGAAAAATTAGAAAGGGTCTGAGTGTCCACAACAGCACTGCAACAATAAATGAGGTGCCCTGTGGGTAGAAGTCTGTGTTGCCATTACATGTGACATTGAAGACTAATTAATGATGTGAAAGACATTTGATATATAATTAGGTGAAAAGTCACAAAACATGTGCAATAATAATTCTCCAAAACGTGGACAGCGTAATCTCTGATAGAATTACCAATCATGTTCATCTTTTGCACTAATATTCATTTACTTTAAAAAAAAAACAATGAACTCGAATTGCTTTTTTAAAAAACAAAAACGTTATTTCATACAACTACAAATCTTTAAGCACTCCAGAACAGGGGTCCTCAAACTACGGCCCGCGGGCCACATGCAAATACAAATATTGTATTTGTTCCCGTTTTGTTTTTTTTACTTCAAAATAAGATATGTGCAGTGTGCATAGGAATTTGTTCATAGTGTTTTTTTAAACTATAGTCCGGCCCTCCAACGGTCTGAGGGACAGTGAACTGGCCCCCTGTTTAAAAAGTTTGAGGACCCCTGCTCCAGAACCTAGAACTATGCTTTTAATGCAGGCAAAAAACAAGGAACCAGAGATCTATCTGAAACCAAACCATTCTCTAGAAGTAATATTTTTGAAACTTAGAGATGTACAGACTCTCCATGAAACCCATGAGAGCATGGGTGAGCTATGAAGATCACAGTGATAACAGGTAACATCTCCAGAACTCCTCCTTACCCTGCGCCAGGCTCCAGGCTGAGCCCTGGATGATCTCATTTAATCCTGTAACAAGTAGATACTATCAATCATTATTCCCAGGTGAGAACACTGAAGCTTGGAGACTATAATGACTTGCCTAAGGATCCACAACCAGCACATAGACAGCCCTGACCCCAAATCCTGCAAATATGCAAATTCTCTTATTTGACTTCTCGGAGTGCCACACCCTAGACGGCTCCCACAAATAGGTTCTCATAATAAGGAACCATTTTATTCTGGAAAAACAAAAAAAAAACAATAGTGACTCTCATTCAGAGGGGAGTCCTGGCTTACCTGTCAAAATCAAGCCCTTTTTAGCTTTAATTATCAGAAACGAAAACCCTAAAAGCTACACAGATAAAGCTGACCTGCACCTGGAGTCACGTGCCCCAGAACCAGAACCCGCGCCAGCAAGCCTCAGAAGAGGTTGCGTTGGGTCAACCAGCTGATTATTTGTAGAATGACCAGTTGGCTCACTGACTTAACCAGATTGCCTTTTTTAATGTTATGATTGGTTGCCCGACTTCAGTTCCCCCTTTCTCCTGCCCCCTCCCATCCTCCCCCTCCAATCCCCCTCCTCCACACACACACACACACACACACACACACACACACACACCCAGGGAGGAAGAAAATCGAAGTGAGTATATAATAAATTCAGTCTGAACAACAGGCCAGGGAACCCAGCCCAACAACCAGGTGTTTCTCTGTGTGACAAACAACCTTTTGATATTTGTTTTGGTTTTCCCTCCAAGCTGCTGCTCTGTCCTGTTGAATGAAGTTGAGCCCGTTTGGATATCTTGTCCTTGAAAAATATGGCAACACAGAAATACACCAGCGCACTCCCCTGGGGTCTTCGAGCTCTCTTCCCCCTTTACCTTGAAAGTAATGCAGGCTCGACCTCTAAAAAGGAAGGGATTTACCACCAAGACTGTCAAACACGCTACCTGTGATTTCTGATTCCTGCAGTGATCCCAGCCCAGATCTCGCTGGCAACACGACAGTGCGCTCTGTTTAGAAAGAGAATAAACAAGCCGAAGGCACGAAGGCACGAGGCAGCTCGTGTCTCCTTCGTGTTCATCGGGGAAAGGACGTGTTTTAGGAAGCCAGCTTAAAGGGAATAAGAAAACCCGAGGCTTCATTCTGTAATTCTCATTCGCTGCTAAAGCCATGAGGCCAGGATGTGTGTTTAAAGCCTCTTTAATTCAAAGACCTGTTATCTTTACTTGACCTTATTTCCTGTCATTGGCAAGAATCAAGCTGCTCCCATTCCCCTAATAGCCATATAGTATAACTCTTGCTGAGAACAGCCGCTGTGTGTGCCTTCCTTTGTGGCAGGCCGCAATCTTGGGCCGTAATATGTCTGTTTTGAAAAGACTCCTTTACAGCCTGCTGTTTGACCTAAGGGATCCAGGAGCCCACCCTTTTCTGGCCTCACACACTGTATTTCCGTCCTGGGTTTTTCGCAGGTTTAATGCAGCACAGGTGGTGGTGTGTTTCCAAACCAGGTGTCTGAGGCTAAAGACGTTCGCTCAAATATTTGGCTTCGTGTTTTTCTTCTGGGCTTGGAATGTAGCACCATGAACTGCAGAGCCCTGGTGATGACTTCATTTTTTTATAACATTTTTGACTGTCCTTCACACAGCTTTTCCTCCCTGCAGTTTAACACTCTCTAGAGATGCTATAAAATCCCCACAGTTTACTGAACAACACTTTTCAATGTCGCGTTGATCACACACACACACACACACACAACCTGGCTGCTCTTCAATTGATTGGCTGTGAGGCTGGGGCTGCAGCTACCTGATCTGGTCACAGAAGGGCTGGCCACAGAGGAGAAACACCTGGACCGGTGTGGGCTGGAGACAGAGCAGGTCACTGTGCCGGTCACATTGTCTAGTGATCCTCCTACACATATCACCATAAAGCATCCAAAGCCCAGATTTTTTAATATATATATTTTTTACTAATTTCAGAGAGAAAGGGAGAGGAAAAGAGAGATGGGAACATCAATGATGAGAGAGAATCATTGATCAGCTGCCTCCACACTAGGGATCGGGCATGAACCCTGACCGGGAATCGAACCACAACCGCTCAACCACTGAGCCACACCAACCTGGCTAGCGTTCATCTTTTGAAGCTATTTCCCATCCTCTGGAGCAGCACATCAATGTTTCTTGAGGGATCCTCCTGTCCCATGTGATTTAAGTAGCCCAAGGTGGCCAATTAATATTCTGAATTCTCCTGGCCACGGCAATCGATTCAAAGCTGAGCATGCGGCCCACACTGGCCAATGAGGGTAGAAGGAGGTGGCCTTCTTTTCCCAGGAAAGTTGCTGGGCTGGTGGAGTGTAAGCCTAGAGTTGTTGGCGGCCACACCATGAGGAACATGTGCCAGACAAGGAAGCAGCGCAGACAATAGAACTGAGAAGTGGCAAGCATCCTGATAGTACTGCCTGGGCCCCTGGCCTGGAGCCAGATATATGCAGGGACTGCTTAGTTAAAGGTACCAATAATTTCCCTGTTTGCACAAGCTAGTTTGACTTGGGTTCTGTCACTTGCCACTGAAGGAGGGCTGACTACAAAGAAGTGGTTGGATTAGAGCATTTCAGGGCTGGCATGTCAGGCTCCCCTGGAGAAATAAATTCACACATGCACACACGCACACACGCAGAATTACATATTGCTCCAGCCCCGCCGAGGAAACCCAGGCATTGCTCACCCAGGTCTCCCTTGGTTTGGTAATGCTTAGAAGAACATCCACCATTACCCGATCCAGTGGTTTCCTGACTGCTGCATGGAGACCTGGGTTCCAAAGATGCGTCTCAGTGTATGTCCTCAGCGGTGCCAGGGCAGGCATGAAAGTTAGGGATAGACAATGAGATGGGGGCGGGCTCAGCAGCTGTCCCCTGCTTCACCCAGGGCAACTCCACCGTTACCTGGCTTATAGAGTAGAATTCAGCATGAGAGAGCATGTAAGGGAGATAAAAGAATTCCGTTGCTCTAAGAAGATTAAAAAAGTACTTATAGCATCAAAGCCTATCATTTTAAAGATACCAGAGTCCAGAGATAGTAATGGACAGTCTCCCCCCCCCCCGCCCGCTCCCATTCTTATTCCTCCTTTAAGCCCACCTGCACACATGGTCACATATAATTGTTATACGAGGGAAGACCTGAAGCTTGTCTAGTTCTCTTTGACATTGCAAATGGTTTCTTTGGTTTAACAGAAAACGTTTTACTTCACAATGTTATAAAGACCAAATGGAGTTGTATTTATATCATAAGCAATACAAACTTATATGTTATGTAAATATAATATAAGTAAAATTTCCTGCCTGTTTGTTTGCTTGCTTAGTGTCTGGGCCCCTCACTGAATTCTAAGCTTGATATGTGATAGAAGCAGGTGGATGAGAACCCAGCCCCTTAAACACAGTAGAAGCTCTTAAAATGTTGGGTGTGTTTTTTTAAGTAAATAACCACTTTACATATAGTAAAGAACTCTGGGAAAGAAATAATCAAAATCCAGATTGCAGAAAATTCTACAGAAAAAAAAACATTAGTTTTTTCAACAAATAAATCTCAAGAAAAAAATGAAGAAATTTATAGAATAAGAGAGATCCGAGGAATATACAAATCAGATGCAATGTGTGGATTTGATTCAAACCAACCAAATGTTAAAATTTTGAGATACTCGGGAAAATTGCAAAGACTGTATGAATGTTGATTCATTTTGTTGTTATCTTATTTTAGGTGTAAGAGGGACTTACGTAAACACAACCACAATATCACTGTCTTTTATAAATACACACTAACATATTTACAGCTGAGATGATACAATACCAGGAATTTTGTGCAAATGTTTTGCAAGTGGAGGGATGATTGGAGGTAGAGATGAAATAAGATTGGCCTCAAGTTGATTTTTTTTCAAGTTGATTCTTTTTTGAAATTAAGAAAGCCTATCTGGGGGTTCATGAAAAAATATATATACTAGAGGCCCAGTGCACGAAATTTGTGTTTGGGGGGGGGGGGTCCCTCAGCCAAGCCTGTGCTCTCTCACAGTCCAGGAACCCTCGGGGGATGTTCAACTGATGGCTTAGGCACACTCCCCATCCTTAGCGCTGCTGCAGAGATGGGAAAAGCTCCCACCACCACTGCTGCACTTGCCAGCCATGAGCCCAACTTCTGGCTGGGCAGTGCTCCCTCTGTGGGAGCACACTGAGCACCAGGGGGCAGTTCCTGCGTTGAGCATCTGTCCCCTGGTGGTCAGTGCGCATCATAGCAACCGGTCGTTCTGCCGTTCAGTCGATTTGCATATTAGCCTTCTATTATATAGGATTTGAGATTTTTGTATAATAATTTCAAAAGAAGAAAGCAAAAGAAAAGGAAAGGAAAGGAGAAAGGTTCTAGCCTTTGCAGTCAAACTGGGATTCCATCTTGGCTCTTCCACTTTCCAGTTGTGAGACTCAAGGTTACTACTTATCATCGGTTTCCTTATCTATGATGGGACTTAAAATAGCATTTGTCTCCTAGTGTGAGTTGTAAAAATCAAATAAAACCGCATATGTAAAGTATGTCTAATAAATGGTATGTAATAAATGGTAACTGTTATTATGAGCAAATGTTAAACATGTTATCCAAGTATAATTGGTGCTAAAAAATTAAAGTTTAATAACAATAATAACTAAAATTACAGAGTACCGGTCTATATGCTCTACATGTAAAAACTCATTTAATTATCATACTTAAAGTGAATCCTCTTTAAACATGATTAAAAAGTTCCTAGTAAATAATGACATAATAAAGAGTGACCAAAACTGATTTTAAAAATGAAACTATGGCCCTAGCTGGTTGGCTCAGTTGGTAGAGCATCAGCCTGTGGACTCAAGGCTCTCGGGTTCGATTCCAGTCAAGGGCACATGCTTGGGTTGCGGGCTCCATCCCCAGTAGGGGGTGTGCAGGAGGCAGCCAATCAATGATTCTCTCTCATCATTGATGTTTCTATCTCTCTCTCCCTCTCCCTTCCTCTCAGAAATCAAACTAAAAGAAATGAAACTATAAACCACATTTGGAAAATAATAATGTGTGCTCTAATTCATAGAGCAAACAAACAACAAACAACTAAGTTTCAGGGGTTTGGGTGCATTTTTCTGACAACATGACATGATAGAATAGTAGTAATATCCTTCACATTTTATTTTGCAGCATAATCATTAAAAATAGTCATTCTCGTTCGGCCCATGTGGCTCAGTGGTTGAGCATTGACCCATTCCCCAAGAGATTGCCAGTTCGATTCTTGGTTAGGGCACATTCTGGGGTTGTGGGCTCAACCCCCAGTAGGGGATGTGCAGGAAGTAGCCCATTGATGTTTCTATCTCTCTATTCCTCTCCTTCCCTCTAAAATCAATTTTAAAAAATTAGACACAACCAAGCTGCATTGTGCCAGTGCTGCCACCTGGTGACAGGTATGAAGAACTGGTCCTCTCTTTCCCCTGCAGGGGCTCAAACCCACACAGCAATCTCCCCTTTTTTCCTGTAACCATTTCCCCTTCTATTGCTAGGAACAGGCCTTGTCTTTCATGAAACCTCTCACTTCTCTTTCCTTTCTTTACTCAGAAACCTCTGAAAACTCTTCCTCTTACCTCCCCCATCACTCTCCATCTGTGTTCCATCTTGGTGCCAAAACCAACCTCAATAGAGGCTGATGAGCATAAGGGTAGCTCTAGGGGCTCTCCTAGCTGCAGCACAGAACAGAAAAGCCATCTGCTCCAAAGTGAAATTGGAATAAAACGCATTGCTATCAACCTGGGAAGTCTTGAAGGTGTCCAGAAGTTCTCTTCAGAATCGCTCCCGAAACTTTCTTAACCTTTAAGAAAAACTTTCTCAAATACCAACACTCACGATCAGTCACAAGCAATTTCTTTTTTCATTTTTTATTGCTGCTCTTGGAGAGAAAACACCCTTGTCCAGGCTCACGCTGGAACCCTTGAAGCCCACATATGGGAAGGCAGTGCTCTTTCCCCTCCTGCAAATTGCTTCTTGGCACCCCACTGTGGTGCTCTCTTCGGAGTGGAGAGAACCCTGTGGTTACTGGTTACTGGCGCCTGCTCATACCCACATTGGGTTTCTCCCTTTTTTGTCTTTCTTTTCTCTCCTCCCAGTTATTGCTTTTCCTGCTCCCCAACTTAGCACCATCAGCTGTGGGTCTGAATTCTGACAGTACCACTAGGTGTGCGATATGGGGCACACTACCCTTTTGGGTCTTGGGATCCTCATCTTTAAAATGGGAGTCAAGACAGTACCAACTTCATAAGATCACTGTGAGGATTAGATGCATCAACAAATTCAGGAGACGGGGGTGGGTGGTACATAACACCGTGGCTGGTACAGAGCAGCACTCAGTGTTAGCATTGCTTTTTCAGTCCCTTTCCGTCTTTCCCCTACACTGGTGTGGGCTGGCCAGCAGGCCTGGGGAGATACTCCGTGGCTCTTCAGTGCGGACTCTCCCACTGCCGCCAGAAGATGTGTGCGTAGCAGCAGAGAAGGAACAAGCCTTCACGGGGTTCAGAGCCCGCAGAACTTTTCCTGAGGGAGATTCACTTTTCCTCTTTCCTTTTTTCCAAGCCTCGACAACTTCAGGTTAGGAACTAGCAGAGCAGTATAACCAGTGAACACACTTTTTAAAAAACCTAAATCCAGGTTTTAAGTGTCTTTCTTCTAATTGAAATGATTATTGAGGATAATTTGGGAAAACACAAAAAGGTTTAAAGAAGATGAAAATCACCTGACTCCCTCCTCCCAGAGAACCACTAATAACATTTGCAATCCTTTCCATAGGCATAGATCCCTGTTTGTTAAAAAAAAATACCATTTTTATTGTTTTTGTTATATTTTAATGTTTTGCATTTGAAACTTAGCTTATATAGTGAACATTTACCAGGATTCGATATACATCAAAAATGTACCATAGCCCACCAGCAAGCTGAGTGGTTGAGCATTGACCTATGAACCAGGAGGTCACAGTTCAATTCCTGGTGAGGGCACATGACCGGCTTGTGGGCTTGATGCCCAGTAGGGAGCGTGCAGGAAGCAGCCAATCAATGATTTTCAATCATCACTGAGGTTTCTATCTCTTGCTCCCTCTCCCTTCCTATACGAAATCAATAAAAATATATGTATATTTTTGAATGTACCATAATCCATCATGAAAATATACCATAATTATTTACATAGTTCCCACTGTTTCCAATTTTATATCATTTAAACAATCCTGATGTGAACATTTTTATCAGCAATCTTTTGTCCTCAATTCTGAATATTTGGGGGGATTATTATCCAGTGGGAGATTGCTGGGCTCAGAAAGGATTGCCCTTAGACTCCTGGTAGATATTGGGAAACTTTAGCAAAAAGGTTGCACCACTTTACAATCACATCAGTAAAATCTGAGGCACCAAAGAGGTCCATTTTTATCTCAGGGTTCTGGTGAAACCACCCCTTTGGTGTCGCAGTAGAGGTTGTGAAGGGGTACTTACCAGAGCATTGGAGGGATCAACACTGCTTCCTGCTGCTTACTTTCTTCAAGAGAAGCTCCAGTGTGTTAAAGAGGCATCCTGCTTCAAATTACTCCTATCCCCTGACATTTCTCCGCATTTCTCCATCTTTTCTGTAAAATCCCAAAGCCACGAGCACTGAAACTGGAGCAACACCCTGAAATCCACCATCACCACCCTCTTAGCTAACTGAGCTCCTCATGTGTTGCCCTTATAACTCTAATCACAAATAACAACTTTTTGCTCACGTGTTTCTAGTGTGTGTCCCCTACAATAATGAAAGCTCCAAGAGGGACCATCCTGTCTTATTCATCACTGTAAGCTTAGCCCTTGACCCTCTGCCTGGCACAGAGAGGTGCAATAAATACTGTTGGATGACTGAATGATTTGTGTTTGTTCTTCAAAGAGTTTTCCAGACTACTCCTGTCCATAAACAGATATAAATTTTTGATAGTGGTTTACAATATGGCCACTTATATCACCAAGGAGGAAGGAGTTTCTGGACTGATGTAGCCAACTTTGCCAACAAAGTCCACTGTTATTTGCAACATGCCCAGGTTAGAAAGTCCCTCAGAGGAGTGCCACCAGCAGGGGGTGACAGCTTTATCGCTGCCTCCCTGGGCTGCAGTTCAGTGCTGGCTTACAGCGCTCATATGGGGCTAGGGGTCACCTCTGGGATTCCACCTCCCGTGGGACATTTTAGCCCAAGCACGTCAAACCCACAGCAATGCTGGCCCGGGGGCCATTAGTGATTTACTCTGGACCACATGGGAAAGAGGGCAGAGCCTGAAACAGTCTTTCACGCTCGTGTTGTGAATTCAGATCCTGGCTTCAAAATGGTGCCGAAATGTTGGTCACCCAAAGTCAAGGGCCTAGGTTTTGTTTTCCAGGGCAAAGGGACACCATCACTGATGGGAGAGTTCTGTGGAGGTGCCCCAGGGGAGGCTTCCCAGGCATCACTTCCCTTGTCGGGTCCGTTGGCCTAGACAGAGTATGGGACATAAAAGATGTCAGTGGCCCCAATGCTCGGTCAATCACTGGGTGTGAACCCAGCTTGTGTGGGTGACGGCCTTCAGGGAACCTTTCTCCTGGAGGCCAAGCCCAGCAGCCCCCACACTCAGGGCCCCACTGATGGGTCTCCAGGGGTGTGAGATCAGCCGGGCTGCTCAGTCACCAGAAGGGACCTTTGCCAGGGTTAGAAAGAGGTGACGGATGAAGAGTCCTCATTCCCCCAAAGAAATGGTCTCAACTATCTGATTGGGTGGAAATTGTAGGTGATAGAGCTCTCAAAAAAAAACACCACATGATGATTCTGACAATTTAAACATCTCCAGTGCTTTCTGGACCTCAGGCTTTATGCCAGGAATAGCAATACTGGGAAGGAAGGAAGGGAGGGAGGGATGAAGGAAAGAGAGAAAGAAAGAAAGAAAGAAAGAAAGAAAGAAAGAAAGAAAGAAAGAAAGAAAGAAAGAAAGAGAGAGAAGAAAGAAAGAAAGAAAGAAAGAAAGAAAGAAAGAAAGAAAGAAAGAAAGAAAGAAAGAAAGAGTAAGGAAGAAAACACTTATTTCAGAATTAAAAAGACCAAGGGGGCTTGGAGGGGAGTGGAGACTGTATTTGAAACCAACATTAAAGTCATCCATCAACATCTCCCATCTATTAAGGGAATACTTGGTCCCATTATTTACATTGTGAGGTAAATATGATTAGAATTGGCATTTTACAGGAAAGCAAGTTCCAAAAATTCACCCACAATCTCACAACTAGCTGCACTTACTTTTTTTTTTAAATGTATTTTATTGATATTTTACAAAGAGGAAGGGAGAGGGATAGAGAGCCAGAAACATCGATGAGAGAGAAACACTGATCAGCTGCCTCCTGCACACCCCCCCACTGGGGATGTGCCCGCAACCAAGGCACATGCCCCTGACTGGAATCGAACCTGGGACCCCTCACTCCGCAGGCTGACGCTCCATCCACTGAGCCAAACCAGTCAGGGCTTAAGAAAAGAGTTCTTAGTAGAGAAACAGTAAGTAAGACGTACTTATACCAAACATAGTACACAACAAACAACTTTATGCCTCAGTTGTACAATCTAAAAGTTAAAGGTCCCAGGAGTGCCATCCTGAACTTGGAATGTATAACCTTCAGAGGTAGTTTCTGGCACAACATTTTGATCTTCCTCTTCCTGTACAGAAAAATATTTCTCAATCAAGTTTAGTGACGCTTTGTACACAGACTCATTTTCATGGTTTTGTAGAGCTTCAATTTTGTCCAAACCTCCACACTCTTCAATCATTATACTTAGTTTTTCAGTTTCACCTAGTTTCTCAGCAGCCTGAAATATATCTGAAATGGCTTCCAGAATAATCAGAATAAGTTTGGTATCCTTCGCGGTTAAGAGGTTCATCAGTGGTTCTATTACGCCACAATGAACGAGGTATACAATTTGTTCAACTGTTCCGCCACTTGTATAGTTGGCCACAGCCCATACAGCTTCCTTTTGTGTCTTAAAGTCTGCCTTAGCAAGAAGAACAATGAGGAATGGGACTAATCCATGATTCACAACTTGCTGTATCTGGTCCTGGCGGCCAGCTGTGATGTTTGACATTATCCATGTAGCTTCCTCCTGAATTTTAGCTTTGGAGTTCATTAGTAGGCTGGGAAAGATGGCAAGTGCTCCTGCATCTATTACAACCTGCGTCTGTTCATATGTCCCAGCGGCAATATTTCCTATGGCTCTTAGCACAGGAGTCACAGTTGGCAATTCAGTAGCTCCTAGGAGCTTCACAAGTTGGGGTACAACTCCTGATTTCACAACCATTTCAATCCGTTCATTTGGACCACGAGTGAGGTAGAAAATGGCCCAGCAGCTTTCTGCTAATACTTCTGGATCATCATGATGCAGGAGACGAACTAAAGTAGGAAGAATCTGCTCAACGGCATCTAATGGGGGTACAGGATTCTTGTTGCGACAAAGGTTTGAAAGTGTCCAGGTCAGATTACGTAAGTAACCACATGCTAAAGATGACATATCAGGAACTGCAAGAAGAGCCAACAGTGGGCCAACAGCACCATACTTGATAAGCAAGTCTCGGAAAACTGAACCGTCACTTGCAATATTTCCTAGAGCCCGTACGGCTTGTTCACGGATGTGAGCGTGGGGCGATGCCAACAGAGAAATGAATGCTGGAATCGCACCTCCATCTACTACAGCCTTGGTCTGTTCCGAAGTGCCGGAAGCAATGTTAGTGAGGGCCCAAGCAGATTCATACTGGATGGCACTACAATCAGTTCTGCCCAAGAAGTGCACAAATTTTGGGATCAAACCGGCCTGGATTATGTTGTCTATGGGAGGCTGTTTTTCCCTACACAGCAGCTCCCTTGCAGCCTGAGTAGCTTGGAGCTGGCTTCCCCAATTGTTGCTATTTATGCCTTTGACAATGTCCTCAACAGACCAATTTACAGTGCCCTGCTTCTTGCGGTTTTCCTGCGCTGGAGACGTAGCATCATCGGGAAAGGAGCTCAGATTTCTCCTTTTCAGCATCTGGTCATCCTTCTTAGCTTTCCTCAGCTCCACATTAACTTCTATTCGGCGCCGCCTCATCTCTATACTGTCTTTCCCCTTGTTCTTGAATCTGTTAAGGCGGGCAGCTGGCCAATTAGCATTCTCGTCGGTGGACATGGTTGTGAGACAAAGGGAGAAGCTACACACGGCCGCTCAGGCTTTCACAGGAGACCCGTGAGTGGAGGACAGGCTGCGGTTCGGTTGCTCCGAGAACGTCTACAGCGGCTCAGCTCTCAGATGGTGTTTTGGGGTCCAACCCCAGCAGGTCCAGGGGTTCCCAAAGGTGTGGACGAAATCAGCGAAGAATGAAGGACACAGGAATGAAGGACACGGAGACAGCGTTCAGTTGATCAGCAGCCTAGCCAGGATCTCCAGCCAAGTTCTGTCCAGGATCTCCAGCCACATCTGTATTTATACCAGTTGATTTTAATCCTATCAATCTCTATTCCAAAGGTTAGGGTGTTTCTTATCTCCATTCCAGGGAGTAAAGATTATGTAGCTTAAGTGTGATTGTTCAGAGTTAAAGTGATTAACTACCCACCTGGCACTTAGTTAAGGGGTTTTATTCCCTCCCTAACTTCAGGGAAAATTCCCTACCTGGGGAAACAACCTTTCTTGGAGAGATGACCTTGGGTAAAACACATAGCCTCAAGATGTGGAACTATCGTATTAAGAACAGTATGCCATATACACCAGGTCCCTTGAAACACTGCAACAAGTCCTGTTGCAGTGCGAGGGCAGCTGCTGTCAGCCAGTCTCTGTCTTTACCTGGGTCCGGATCTGAGCTGGGTGTGGGAAGTGAAGCAGCCATGGGGGCAGGAGACCTCCCTCAGAAGGGGTGAGGGTTCAGGCCTCTGCAAAGTTGGGGGGTGAGGGTCTGTGCCCCACCTCTGTTGACTCCCAAGTTGTCTCTTGATGGCCCCTCTGAGACTGTGCCTGTCTTAGGTTGTTCCTTCTCTGAGGAATCTTACCGGTCTCTGGCTAACCAGCCATCCTCTGGGGCCAAGCAG
This sequence comes from Myotis lucifugus, assembly GCF_000147115.1. Lineage (NCBI taxonomy): Eukaryota > Metazoa > Chordata > Mammalia > Chiroptera > Vespertilionidae > Myotis > Myotis lucifugus. Next base: position 4,513,175 of record NW_005871114.1, read on the forward strand.
GGTGATGTGAGGTATGGGAATGAGGGAGGATGCAGTGGCCCCCTACAAGAGGTTCAGTTCTATCTCCTTGGAAGCTGCACTTACTTTTATATTACACTGCCACATTAGCTCATATTTTATAAACTTAGAATTGGGTGTAGTGCCTTTACACTGAGTGATCAGGCATTTTCAGCCAAAAGAACAAGTGTTTTAACCATTTTTATACATTTAAAGAAATGTCGTTCTCTTTATTTTATTGGACGTAGTAGAGAAAAAAGGTTGCCACGACCTTCATCTTAAGCTAGGTACTTATTAAATGGGCCAAGTTACAAACCAGCTGGTGGCTCCAGGAGGCCCAAGGGAGTGGGAGGCCTGGGGTCATGTACCTGCTGGGTGACCTTAGTCAAGTCTCTTCCCCTTTCTGCAGGGATCTTCAGGTTCATCTTCCTAAGGTGAGGAGGCTTATCTCTCAGGCTCCCCTCACCCCAGCTCCAAAGTTTGGGTTTTCATTGGTGCACCGGGGAGGGTAGCCTGCCATATGGACACCTCCATATGGACACTCCCGGGTGAAGTTCTCCGGGACCCTTTATGCTTTATCTTGCCTCGCTGCCTGTGGAGCTAGTTTTGCACTATATGGTGACCATAGAACAGCCTTCAGTTTTATGTAGCACAAGCTTTGGTCACCTCCATGGCCCTAATGCTCCAGTCCAGGGATGCCACATAGGTTTTATTTTGTTTGCATTATACCCATCAGACTCCAGTTAGGGGACAGAAATCATACCAGCTGTTTTAATTGACAGAATTTCATATAAAGAATTGCTAACTGCCCAGCAGGTGTGGCTCACTGGTTGAGTGTTGACTCATGAACCAGGAGGTTACCAGTTTGATTCCTGGTCTGGGCACATGCCCAGGTTGTGGGCTCGATCTCTAGTGTAGGGCATGCAGGAATCAGCCAATCGATTATTCTCTCTCATCATTGATGTTTCTATCTCTCTCTCCCTCTCATTCCCTCACTAAAATCAATAAAATATATACTTTTAAAAAAGAATTGCTAACCAGGTAACCAAAAGGGTAAAAAAAAAAAAAGAACTCTAAGCTATCATGGAGGTAACAACTGGAGGAAGCAGCTACCACCCTGACAGGGAGGGCCCAAAGGAAATGATTAAAACATGGAAGCTTGGTCAAGGGGCCCACAGGGGCAAGTCTCTGACGTCTGAGCAAGGGGCTGGCAGGCTGGTGCCCTGTCTCTTAAGGGGCACAAGGAAGCTGGGGTTACAAGTGTGTTGGAAAAACTACAAACTGTGTTTGGCTTTTACTACAGGAAGAAACAGCTGCTGCCCAAGTGAAGGCAGCTTTCCTGAGATGCTCACACCACCAGCAGCAGGAAGGAGCAAGTCCCTTCCTTGTCCTCCAGCCTGGCAGCCTCCCTCTGGCTCCCCCTGGTGGGCAGAGTCTCAGCCCCAGCATCACAAAGCGGGTGTAGAAGGGTGCGGCTGGAGGTGAGACAGGCATTTGAGCTTATTAAGTGGCCCCCATCACCTTCAATAAGTTCAGTAACTGCTTCCTGGAAAGCAACATTGAGGTTTATGAGGCCTATTCTGGGCTCAGCAGAAAAAAATCTTGTGATTAATTGGTGATATCAGCCATACGCCTAGAGAAGAGAAATGGTGGCATGAATGCCACATATTGGCCTTTCCCTGGCAATTAAATTACCTGCACAGTGAACATGAGAAGTGAGCGCTGCTTCCCAGTTTCCAAAAGCAAGGACAGCTGAGCAGGCAAAGTGAGCTGCAGAGCCAAGATGAGAATCCACAGAACCCCACCCCTCCCCACCCTAGCCAACAATCACTTCCCTAATGTTCATAAATTAGGTGGTTGTGTCCGGAATCTGAAAGTAACTGGCCCAGTGATTTCCAGGGAAATGTTGATTAGAGCATAGCGTGGGATGGTTGAAAAGGATGCCTCTGTCTGCTGCCTTACCCACAGCCAAGGATATTCTTCTCATAGGACCATGGAAGGGCAAGAGCAGGAGATGGGGGTAGAATCTCAGACAGCACAAGCCAAGCCCCCCCCCCCCCCCCACCCACCCACCCACCCAGTGCCTCAGCCTAGAGAATAGAGTCCATCAGAAGGCTAGCAAAGCCAGGTAACCCTGGGTTCAGATCCCAGGGCAGACATTTTCTTGGTGTTTAGATTAAGTAACAGATACAACTCTGTCCATAAATCAGGTGGGCAAGAAAAATAAATTAGAATGTGTTTTGAAGCACAATTTCTGGTCTTTCCAAGGGGATTTCTGGGAGGATTTCAGGGGTGTTTCAGAGCCAGCTCAAAGGATGCACACAGATCCTCCCAACTCTGCGTTTGGTGAGGTGACCTCACCTTGCTTGCTTGAAAGCAGCCCAGTGGGTGTAATTACACCACAGGATCAGCAAGTGCTATGACTCAGGGCTTCTTTTTTTCCTTTTCCTTTTTATTTTTTTACTAGAAGCCCGTTGCACAAAGATTCGCGCAATAGGCCTTCCTTCCCCTGGCTGCCAGCACTGGCTTTCCTCCAGCACCTGGGACCCAGGCCTTTGGTCCGGCCACAGCGGAGAAGCCAAGCCTCTTCAATCTTCAGCCTTTAGTCTTCAGTCTTCACTCCACCCAGAGCCTTCAGTCTTTGCTCCTTGCCTGCGTATGCAAATTAATCGCCATCTTTGTTGGGTTAATTTGCATAGTCGCTGATTGGCTGGTGGGTGTAACAGAATGACACCAATTTGCATGTTTCTCTTTTATTAGTGTAGATTTTTTGCAAGCCACCTCAGCAGACACCACTGGTCCCTTTCCCTTCCTGAGGTCCATGTTGGAAGGAGAAGGAGATGGAGGGCAAATGTGGGAATGGAGTTGAGCCCATCAGTCTCAGTTGTGGTTCCACCCAGATCACCAGCTAATCCATGTTCTTGTCCACAAGATTATCTGCAGAATGCCTCTCCCTCCCCCTTCTGGGCCACCTTTGGAGCAGGGACCCACATTAAGGCCCTTTCTTTGTAGCTCTGGTGGGAAAGAGTGCTCTCTGCTGTTCACCTGCTACTTCCAACCTTGGGACATTTGGTTTCCTTGTAGGGTTTGTTGTAGTTATTGTTTCTTTGTTTTTTGTTGAGGATGTTTTTGGTTTATTTGTTTTTTGTGTGTGTGTTTTGTTTTGGGTTTTGCTTTTTTGTTTGTTTGGGTTTTAGTATGAATAAAACCCTTCCTTTCTCAAATCTCAAATACTGTTCTTAAAGTTTTAAAGCTTTTGGAAACAAAAAACCAGAAAGCTCTGTCTCAAATCAACCTTAACCTCAGGAGCACACGGCAGATTTTTTGTTTAAGTGGGAGAAAGAAGGGGGCAGAAATGCTAAAAAGGAGGTGGATGGGGAAAGTTAATACGGCAAAGAATTTAGGCCACAAGCACATTCCCTTAGATTAATTTCATGTCATCTCTGATGTACTTCTTGTAGGCTTCTTTGATGAAGCTGGTTTCCTGTCAATGATGGTTCCTGACAACCTCAACACCAGTGATGACTGTGATTTCACCCTGTGGGCCTTCAGTGGAGGCATTTTCACCAATGAGTCATCAAGGCTACCCTCTGTCCTACTGACCATCTTCCCTTCTACCTCCAGAAACGGCCCATCTGCGATCTCCCGATCTTGTAGATATCAGAGAACATCTCATCATCGCTGATGAGGTCCTTGTAGATGATCACGATGGCGGCTGGAAGGAGACAACCGCAGCCACAAGAGCCTGGAGCCAGGAGCCAGGAGCCAGCGTGGTGCAGCCCAGCGGCACTTGGGGGAAGAGAGGAGCAGGTGGAAAAAGCTTTTGTTTCTTAATAAATAAATGGCTTAAAATCAATATCCCAAAAAGCAAAACTTTTGGTCCCCTTCAGAATACTATCTAAGATGCCTTGAGGTATCTAAAGATGTCAGTTCTCCTCAGATTGATCTTTAAATTCAACACAATCGCCCTAACCGGTTTGGCTCAGTGGATTGAGTATCAGCCGAACTGAAGGGTCCCAGGTTCAATTCCAGTCAAGGGCATGTACCTTGGTTTCGGGCACATCCCCAGCAGTGGGTGTGCAGGAGGCAGGTGATCGATGTTTCTCTCTCATCGATGTTTCTAACTCTCCTTCTCCCTTCCTCTCTATAAAAAAATCAATAAAATATATTTTAAAAATAAATAAATAAATTCAACACAATCCCCATCAATATCTCAGTAGACTTTCTCAGAAATTGAAAAGTTAATTCTAAAAAACATATAGAAATACAAAGGGCTTAAAATAATCAAAGCAACTTTGAAAAACAAAAACAATATTAGAGTACTACACTACCTGATTTCAAGACTTATTCTTAAACTCCACCTAGTAAGATAGTGTGGTATTGGTGTAAAAACAGACAAATCGATTAATGGAATAGAATAGAGAATACAGAAATAGACTCACACATATATGGACAACTGATTTTTTTTTTTAACAAAGGTGCAAAGGCAATTCAAGAAAGAAAAATGAAATTTGCCCCATACGTTATGCCACAACCAGACATTAATTAAATGTAGAACCTAACACTATAAAAATTCTAGAAGAAAATATAAAGAACACCTTATGACTAAGGGTTAAGCAAAGTTTTCATAGATAATGCACCAAAAGCCTGATCCATTCAAGAAAAACTTTATAATGTGGATGCCAACAAAATTAAAACTCCTCTCTTGTTCTTGCGCACTTGCTCTCTCTTGCTCTGTGACCCGCACGTGCCCATGTGTTTGCACGTTCTCTCTCCATAGCCATGTGGCTTTAAGCAGACCATGGGCCTGCGGACCACACACGCAAAGGACTACAGCTGGAAACACAATGAATGGACTGTACTGTACTATGGAACAAAAATTCTGGGCAGTGGCCTTAATCCTGGCCCTGCTGAAGACAAGACTGGACTTCTTCCATGGCGAGATGGACAGAGATGGGCCCTTGGAGGGAAACTCCCTTAGTTTTACATCATCAATAAAGCTTTCCACGAAACCCATCCTCCCATGGGGGCCTCAGGAAATTATTTTCTTCAAATCATCCCCAAGAACTCCATTTCCACTGATAACAATGCCACTGCACATCTATCAGAATGTCTAAAATCAAAAAGAGTGACCATACCAAGTGTTGGAGAGGCTGTGGAGCAAGTGGAATTCTCTTATACTTGCTGGTGGGAATGTAAAATGGAACACCACTTTGGAAGGTTGTTGTTGTTGTTGTTGTTTTAATTAAACATATGCTCACTATATTAACACAGGAGAGGGGTATGAGAATTATATAAATTAACTAAAATCAAAGATAGGGGCCTGCTCCGTGCTGCCTGACATGGAACCCAGCTGTCCAGAGATGCAAACAGACCACGAAGAGCCTCTGGACAAAGAAAATTCCTGCAAAGATTGATCAGTAGCTACTCAACCACCCCTTTAGCATTGACCCATATCATAAAGGGAAATCACAAGGCCACAAAATATCCCTTGTACATTTCCTGTAAAGGTTCATCTCAACCCTCTCCCAGTCTCTACTTCCCCATACCAGCAATTTTCCATAGAAATTACAAACAGACATAAACTCAACTTCTAGAGATGATTGGGATCTCTCTTCCTTTTCTTGTGAGAGTCTCTACTCTGCCTGTGGAGTGGCTTTTCTTGCTTGTCCCCTCAGCTCAATGAAACCTGCTTTTCCACTTTAACCTCTTGTCTGCCCCAAATCTTGAATTCTTTCCTGCCTCGGGACTCACCCTTCAGGCATCAATATGATCTAGCTATTCCACTGAAGGGACCAAAAGTTTTGCCTTTTGGGATATTGATTTTAAGTTGGTTATTAAGAAACCAAGACTCAGAAAGAACCTTTGATTCCCCGCCCCCGCCCCGCCCCGCCCCCTGCCCCAGAGATGCAGATAGAAAAACAAGCTTCAGGAAGGAAATCTTAGGATGTTCCCCTTAGCCTAATTTGAATTAAGTATGGTAAACAAGAGGCTTCAGACTGGGCCCATTAGCTAGATACCCCTAGTTCCATTGTTTGAGTCACCTAACAAGAATTTGCCTGACCTGATTCCCTCTTCCTCAACTACCTGTAAATCACCCATTCTCACTTCTGAAATCTAATATCCCCATCCTCCATTTTCCCCTTTGTCTAAAATGTCTTATATAACCAGTCACCTCAATGTCTTTGGAATTTTCATGCTTATGTGAATTCCCCATGTGCCTGCATTAAAACTTTCATTTTCTCCTGTTAATTGGATTATTAGTCGAGCCAGAATTTAGAAAGTGGGAGGAAAGGTATTATTTTTAGCACCCACAGTATTTATCCAAGATATATGAAAGCGTATGTTCATACAAAGACTTATACATGAATGTTCATAGCATTTTTATTTATAATGGCCAAAAACTGGAACCTAAATATCCATCAACAGGTGATTAAGTAAGCAAATGGTGGTATATCCATATAATGGAGCACTACTCAGCAATAAAAAGGTACAAGTGATCACATAATAACACGACTGATCTCAAAATAATCATTAGACTGAAAGAAGCCAACAATAGAGAGAGTATACTGCATGAATCTATTTATAGAAAATTCTAGACAATGCAAAGTAATCTACAATGATAGACTGGTGACCTCCTGGGAATGAGAAGAGCAGGGAGGAACAGAGACTGCAAAAGGTACAGGGAAACTTCTGTGGGTGACAGATCTGTTGTTCCTTCTCATGACTGTGGTGATGGTTTCGTGGGTGCATAAAAATGTCAACTTTTATGAAATTGTATATTTTTAATAGGTGCCATTTATTGTATGTGAATTATTCCTGAAGTGTCAAAATAGTCAATATATACATAATATATTTTCAAAATCTGCCCAGAATCAGCATGTTCCCCTCGGAATTTCCTGCAGCACTGTTTCTGGGCCCTTCCCCTTCGTGCGCCTGGAGCAGCTGCAGTCAGCAACAAACCAGGCTCCACCCCAACCCCTGTCTCTTACCAATCCAGGCTGCAGCCCAATCCAGGCTCCAGTGCCTTTTCAGGTTCCTCCCACACAGCCTGCCCGCAGATGCACTGGGAAGGAAAAGCTGGCCCCTCATCTCTACTTTTGCCCCTGCCCTACCGCCCTTCTCAGTGTGTGGCTCCAACTGCCCTCCCCAGCTTATCAGCTGTCCCCAACCAACCGCTGGAGTGTCTGCAGTGGGGACCCACCCCCTTCACCTACTCAAGGCCCTTCTCTCACCTTTCTACCTGAGGACAGCACCTCCAGGACCCTCTCTGACCCCTCAAAGCCCCAACCCAGCCCCCTCTGTCAGTCAGTTCTGGGCAAGTCCCCTGCAGTCATTCCAAAGAGATTGAAACGCTTTGGTTCTGCTTAAAGCTTCTGTTTGCATTGAGGAGTTTGTCACACATGCTAATGAATAATCAGGCTGCAGGAGCAGACACAAGGGCAGAACAGGGGTGGGGTGGCCTGTGATGGCTTCTTCCTGGCTGCCAGGCTGATAAGATGCAGACAAACAAATGGCCTCTCCTGTCTCCTGGATTTAGGTCAGTTTACTTCCCTGAGCAGCTAAGCTCCCTGGCCTGTGCCTGTCTGGGGCCCTCCATATGGCAGGATGGTTGGACCCTCCAAGTGTGGCCAGTGGGTGGGTCTTGGAGGGCTTGGCAAACCCAACTTCTGCCGTTCTCCCTACTTGGCCAATGTTTAGGTCTTTGTTCAGGCGGAGTGAGGGGAGCTAGCAGTTTTCTGGGTGGTCATATCTAGAGGTTCCGTTTTTCCTTTGTTGTTCTTAATCCTGTTTCCTACATTAAAAATACTCCGACAGAAGGAAAATAAAAGATTAAAACCTTTTTGGTCCCCTCTCCAGAGAAAGCACAC
>NW_005871114.1:4521304-4571770 GCF_000147115.1 Myotis lucifugus
TTGGGGGGGGGGGGGGGGGAGAAGAAGAAGAAGAAGAAGAAGAATTTCCCTCCCACTTCCTTAATTCTTCTGGCTGAGCTAATAATCAAATGGACAGATTAACAGGAGAAAAATCAAATTTTAATACATGTGCGTGGGCAATTCACATTAGCATGAAAATTCCAAAGACAGTGAGACAACATGGATATAGAAAACATTTTGGACAAAGGAGCAAAGGGAGGGCGGGAATGGAATCTTAGATTTCAGAAGTGAGAAAGGGCAATTTACAGGTAGTTGAGGAAGAAGAAACGCGTAGGACAGGCAAATTCTTACTAGGCAACTCAGAAACAATGGGACACGGAGGTGGGGGGGGGGGGGTGGCATCTAGCCAACAGGCCCTTCCTAAAGCCCTCCTGTTTACCATTCTTTATGCAAATTAGGCTAAGGCAACACCCTAAGATTCCCTTCCTAGAGGAGGTCTTTCCATCTGAGTCTCTTAGGCAGGAAGGGAAAGGGCCAACGACTCTAAGTCTTTTGTTTTTTAATAAACAGCTTCAAGTCAATATCCCAAAAGGCAGCTCCAGGGTAGCAAAACTTTGGGCCCTTCAATATGTCTTTAAAAGCAAAAGTGCTATCAAAATAATAATAATGTTTACTGAGCAAGTGCTGACTATTGTGCGGATCCAGAGAGTGGCCCCAAGATGTGCCTGTGTGGAACTAGGCCGTGCTAAGCACTTCATGTGGATTATCTCGTGTCATTTACACAATAACTCCGAGTGGTGATGTAACTATTATCCCCATTTAAGAAGTTAAGTAGCTCATCCAATGTCATCCAGCCAATGAACCAGGGGGGCTGGGATTCCAGCCCAGGAGATCTGATTCCAGAGCCAACATTCTCACTGCTTTGAAACTAAATGTCCTGCAAATATCTTTCTGAGCTTTTCGCCTTCTGTGTCATTTTTAATGATTAGAATGATTCAAGTACTCCATTGTTCAGAACTACCATAATTTCCTCATCCCCTATCAGTGGACATTAGGTTATTTTCAATGTTTTCTGTAAGTCATTCTCCAATGAACATTTTTATAGTTAAATATTTGCTCAAAAACTAAAATTGAAACTCCTGGGTCAAGCATATTTCTAATTTAAGGCTTTTGATACCTGGCTGCCAAGATTATCCTCCAAAAATAATGGACCAAATTATACTTCCTACATCCTCATCCGCACCAGGCTACAAAGCATTCTTCACCCAAGTGACAAGATGCAGCTCAAGTTCTGCCACATGAATAAGATTTAGATTAATTAGGGGCTCAGATTAGCCCAATCTTTTCCAGTGGAAATTCCATCCTCTCTTTAGCAGAACCAACACCAGACATTGGACAAAAAAGAGTCTGAGGCAGAGGGCGGAAGACCAACTTCTGATTGATTGAATCAGCTCACTAATTCTACGTTTCTCAGAAATGCCTGGCTTTAATGATTGTCACGGAGTGGTCACTGTCAATGACCAAGAGAGAGGACAGGATGTGGAAGGCCTCTAAGTCCTGTCGGCCAGGGAAACAGTCCCCTTACCCCTTTCAGTGCTTCTGGCTGGTCGAATAATCCAAACAACATACAGCAGGTTAACCAGACAAAATAAAAAAATTAACACGTGCACACCGGGAATTCACATAAGCATAACAATTCCAAAGACAGTGGGAACATCGGGTATATCAGACATTTGGGGACAAAGGAGAAAAGTGGAGGTGGTGTTTTAGATTTCAGAAGTGAGAATGGGCAATTTACAGGTAATCCAGGAAGAGGGAACACACAGGGCAGGCAAATTCTTGTTGGGCAACTCAGAAACAGGGGACCCAAAGGCGTGGGGGCGTATCTAGCTGGCTGCTTGGAGTCTTCCCGACTAGCTGGGGTGTGAATTCTTAAGGTGATGTTGCCCAGGTTCCCTTCTGAGGCAGGTTTTTAAATCTGAATCTCTTTTTTAAAAAGGAGGAAGTAAACAAACAAAAAACCTCTTCCTGAGTTGGTTGGGCTCCAATTGCTTTCAGTTGGAAATAATCTGCCTGCCAGGGTGGCACATTCTGGGGATGCTTGCTCCCGACCCCCACAGTCCCACCCACAGTCCCGTGGCTACTGAGTCCAGCTGACGGCAGCTTGGAGCAGGGAGAGGCCAGAGACCCGGGCGTCAGGACTCACGTTCTCGCCCTGGCGCTGGCATTCTTATAAGCACCAACAAGACACACCAAGCCTCATTTTCTCCCTCTGCTGAGAGAGGGGGTGGAATAGGGACCTGGGATTCCCACCCACTCCAACTCCATATGTCCCAGAACAGAATATTAATAAACACCAGCCAACCTTTCCTGTGCTCCTACTAGATACCAGGCACAAACTAAGCACTTGGCTGACGTTTTCCCATTTAATCCCGCCCCCCCGCCCCCCCGCCCTCCGAGTCTTTGTCGAATATTTGGTAGCACAACTTTTCCCCTTGCTTGGCAGATGAGAAAAGTGCGGCACAGGAAGCTTAAGTCATTTGCCCAAGGTTGGACTGGGGGCAAAAGGCAGAGTCAGAATTTGAACCTGGGACAACCTGACTCCTGTCCGGTTGGCCTGCACTTCACACTGTGGGCACTGTCCCCTGATCAGAAAACAAGCTCCCTGGGGGAGAGCCGCGCCTGCGCTGTCTCTCATCTGTCCCCAGCTCCAAGCCCAAGTCCGTGGTGGGTAGTAAGGACTTGTGAGTTGTCTGTAGCTGCATAACAAATCATCAAAAACGTAGTGACTTGGAACAGCTCCCACATACTAGTTCACAGAAGTCCAGACGCAGGGAAGGGACCGAAGTTCTGCCACCCTAAAGCTACCTTTCTGAGATATTGATTTTTAAGCTGTTTATTAAGAAACACGACTCAAAGGGAGCCTTTGACCCTCCCCGCTTTGCAGAGACTCACAGGGAAAAACCTGCTTTAGGAAGGGAATCAGGAGGTCGCCTTAGCCTTAGCGCAGAGGAGGGTGAATAGAGGGCTTCAGGCAGGGCTCTGTTTACTAGATGACCCGCCCTGTCCCAGTGTTTCTGAGTCACTCCGCAAGAATGTGCCTGCCCTGTGTCTTCCCCTCTTTCTCAACTGCCTGTAAATTACCCATTCTCACTTCTGAGATCTAATACCCACTCCCCCTCTTTTCTCCTTCTTCCAAAATGTCTTGTAGACCCAATGTTTCCTCACTGGCTTTGGAGTTTTCAGGCCTGTGTGAGTTCCCCATGGGCATGGGTTTTCTCCTGTTAATGTGTCTCTGTTACCTTGGTGGTTAGCCAGAAGAACTTAGAAGGCGGGAGAAAAGTATTAATAGTTTTTAGCCTCCACAAGCAGCAGCACTAGGTGCTCGGCTCAGTATCTCACGAGGCTGAACTCGGGGTTCGGCTGGGCTGTGTGCTCACCTGGAGCTCAGGACCCTCCTTCAGGAACACTCAGACTACTGACAGAACTCAGTTTCTTGCTCTAGTGCAGTGGTTCTCAACCTTCCTAATGCCGCGACCCTTTAATGCAGTTCCTCATGTGGTGGTGACCCCCAACCATAAAATTGTTTTCGTTGCTACTTCATAAATGTAATTTTGCTACTGTTATGAATCGTAATGTAAATACCTGATAGGCAGGATGTATTTTTATTGTTACAAATTGAACATAATTAAAGCATAGTGATTAATCAAAAAAAAATATGTAATTATATATGTGTTTTCCGATGGTTTTAGGCGACCCCTGTGAAAGGGTCGTTCGACCCCCAAAGGGGTCGCGACCCACAGGTTGAGAACCGCTGCTCTAGTGTGACAGGTCCCCATCTTCTTCCTGTCAACCCGAGACCGCTCTCAGCTCCCAAGGGCTGCCCTCAAGTCCTCCCCAGGTGCCCCCCTGCCCATGTGCCCTCTCACACTGTCATCCATCAACTCTCCTGTTGCAGAAAGGGTCCGGTCCCTTTTAAGGGCCTGCCTGGTTAGGCCAGACCCACCCAGGATAATCTTTCTTTTTAACTAAATCAAAGTCAGCCATATAATGTGATATAATTGCAAGAGTGATGGCTCATCATAATCACAAGTCCCTGTCACATTTGCGGATGAAAAGGGGGCCACATAGTAAACCTGATAAGCTCAGAGGAGGCCTACATGACGGCCTTACAAACTCAGAGCCCTACAGTAACCACGTAAGATGGTCTGAGATTAAACCTGCCTAACCAAAAGCAGTCATAGCGGGTAGTCACGTCCTAGGGAAGTACTTTTCCCTAACAAAGGTCAGTCTTCACCGTAATTGAGCCTGTCCATTGTCTTTCCAGACCTGATAACATACCTTTGGAATATCCAAGTAATTTTCTCAATCCGTTGAGATTTTGCTACCCAGCAATTTGTCATCAGTTTGGCTCGAATAAACTCATAAAAATTCTTACAGGTTTGGGTGTTTCTCACGTTGACACTTTCAAAGGGTGGGGATTATACAAAATGTGCACAACCAAAGTAGGAATCCCGGAACCTTTTTAGAATTCTGTTCACAAAGTGGATGAGAGAATAAATGCTCAATGAGTTAATGCATAAATGAATCAATGCATAAGGAATGAAGTGCTCACCTGTGCAGAGGGAAGTGGAGAGTGGGATAAATCCTACTCATCTTTGACAGGTCCCAGGCTCACTTCACTCTTTAAGAAGCAGGAACACACCTGGCCAGTGTGGCTCAGTGGTTGAGCATCAACCTAGGAACCAGGAGGTTATGGTTCCATTCCCGGTCAGGGCACATGCCAGCTTTGCAGGCTTGATCCCCAGTGCAGGGCATGCAGGAGGCAACCGATTAATGATCCTCTCTCATCATGGATGTTCCTATCTCTCCCTCTCCCTTCCTCTCTCTCTGAAATCAAGAAAAATATTTTTTTAAAAAGAAGCAGTGACTCCGCAGGATAAGTTTATATAGAAGTTGAATGTATGAACTGTTCTCTGAAGCTTGGAGCAGGGGTAAGTAATAATCCAGGAAACAGTAAAGACCAAAAGGCCCTGCTTTCCCATTGGAACGACAAACTTTCATTCCATTTCCCCTTCGCTTCCCATCTCTCACCTGTGGGTGTTTACACCCTCCCCTCTGAGGCGCTCCCCTCACAGGGTCCCACTCAGCCTGCTCACCTGCTCCGAGAAGGCAACCTGGGAAAGCTGAACACATTCACGAGGGATTAGTCTATCCAGGAAGCTGCCACTGCCAGGCCCCACACGAGCTGGGTCCATGAAGAAGGGCATGGACCTCAGCTCCATTTTCCCTGGTCTCCTCTTTCTAGCCCATAAAATCCCCCTAATGCATGACCACATGGGCCCAGCGAGTTGGACAGGAGCTCTTCCCAGAGGAGAGAGACTAAGGCCATCTCCGTGTTCAGTTGTCTTCCAGCCTGAATTGATGAACTCTAAGCCCTCCAGGGTCTGGGGGTGACCATCTCAGGTTCCCCAGTATATATATAACTCAGGACACTTCATCTGGGGGAGGAGGTAGATGGCCATCCGGCCTGCAACTGGCAAAAACTTCACCTCACTGCCACTTTAAGCATTCTACCAGAGGCAAAGGACTTCTGCCTGTTTCTGGGGTGCCTTTTGGCTGAAATACAGACTCATTCTTTCATTCATTCATTCATTCATTCATTCAACAATGTTTTGAAGGCCTATAATGACCAGGGACTTTGTTCCAGGTGCCAAGGGTGCAGTGGTATATTAAAAAATTCTTATCCTTAAGGATCTTACATTCAGAGAGGAAGATAGACTGTATACAAGATAAATAAATAAATTATTTATCATATTAGATCAGGGGTGGGCAAACTTTTTGACTCGAGGGCCACAATGGGTTCTTAAACTGGACCGGAGGGCTGGAACAAAAGCATGGATGGAGTGTTTGTGTGAACAAATATAAATTCAAAGTAAACATCATTACATAAAAGGGTACGGTCTTTTTTTTTTTTAGTTTTATTCATTTCAAACGGGCCGGATCCGGCCCGAGGGCCGTAGTTTGCCCATGGTTGTATTAGATGGTGAGAAAGTGCTCTGGAGGAAAACAAGGCCAGGAAAGGAAGATGGGAAGGCCCAGGGAGGAAGGAAGCAATGTTAGATAGGGTAGGTGGGAAAACCCACTGAGAAGGTGGCATGTGAACCAAATTAAGAGTTAGTTGTGATAAAAGGGTGGGTCAGCTGGGTACTTGAGAAGTTGCAAGTGCAAAAGCCTGGAGGCAGTCCTGTGACCTGTGTGTTTGCAGAACAGCAAGGGGCCATGCAGAGATGGAGCAAGAGGAAAAGCAATAGGAGATCAGGACCTAGGGGCAAGGAGGGCAGGGGCTGAGAATCATTCCAGCCGCTGCTGTGGGGAGAGGAAACTGTGGGGGTACATAGGGGTTGGCTGCCTCATTGGGCCAGAAACATCGAGTCAGGCCCAAGGGGCCTTGGATATAAAATATTGGCCTTCAACAAACATCTCTTGAGTAAGTGAATTGAACGTCTGGGACTCGGGTCAGCTGACGGTCTGTGAAAAGATAAGGCAGAACGGGGACAAGGGGACATGGTCCTCAGGAAGTTGGGACTGTGGCTAATAGATCAGCCAGGTAGAAGGAAGAAGGGGGTGTGGCAGGGAATCTAGCTGGCGAGGAAGCCAGCAAAGCCCACTCAGGCGCCTGCCTTCAGGCAGATGGTGTTGGCCCTCCTCCCAAACACTTTCCACTCACCAAATCCTCACTGAGCTCCTATTGTGTAGCAGGGGCCTTGAACACAGGACAGTAAACAAGACAATCAAGAGCCTGCCACTTAGTGAGGCAGATGGTCAAGCAATTATATAAATAAAAAATAAAGTAATCAGGGGTTATAGTAAGTGCTGTGAAGGGTAGTGCTCATATAAAATAATTGGAGCCCTGGCCGGTGCAGCTCAGTTGGTTGGATCGTCGTCTTGTACACGGAAAGGTCGTGGGTTTGAACTGAAAGGTCATGGGCTTGATTCCAGGTCAGGGCACATACTTAGGTTTGGGGTTCAGTCCCCAGTTGGGGCACATATGAGACATGAGAGGCAATAGATCCGTGTTTCTTTCTCTCTCAAAAAAAAAAAAATCAACGAACATATTCTCAGATGAGGGAAGGGAAAAGGGAAAAATAAAAATTGATTGCTTGATTGGAAAGGTCTCTAAGGAGACGATAGTTCAGGTGAACCTGACCAAAGACCCAACCACCCAAAGCATGGCGGGAAGACAAGTATTTCAGACAGAGGAGGCAGCATGTGCAAAGGCCCGGAGTGGGGGAAGTCCACAGTGGGTCTAAGAACCAGAGGGAGAACCCCATGGGTTAGAAAGTTCATCAGGGGCCTTGGCCTTCCTGCCCTGTGGTCAGGACTGAAGGAAGGAGCGGGAGTGCAGCTGCCAGGATGCTGCGAGTAGCAGCTACAGGTGAGTCCTGAGCTCAGGGAATGCTCACTCCCCAGAGAGACTCCAGGTAACCTGTGAGCACCAGCAGTTCCTGGACTCGCTCATAACTTCAAAGAGCACCCATAATCATTGTTAAGTGGTCCAAGCTTTTAAATAAAGTTTATACCTGAGAATGTGATAGGAAGGCGGAGGGGCTTGCTTACTGTGTTAGTTCTTTGTGAGAATTTCATTTCAGCTTAAGTACGGAAAGAGAGAATAAAAATACTGTATTCCTTCCAGGTATCTCCCCCTAAAATAAAGAATGCTATGCCCATATACCCATATTTTTAGCTCAATTCTTGGGTTAAAGTAGAAAAGAGAAAAACAAGATCCATGCAAATGCCCATTAAAAGTTGCTTTGCCATACATTGTTTAAAATTACACAACATGCCAGTTCAATTCCAGCTAATATGAAAAATGTATAATTAAATTTATAATATCCCACTAAGGGAAAGATCCTACTTCTTCTTCTCAAAAATAATAGGAAAAACATGCCAGCACTCTTGTAGATAATAAACGCAGGCAAACAAGAAAAATCAAATCCTCTCTTAAGTAATTCTGAAGTAACGTTGGCAGCATCTGCCCAACTCCCAATACTTCTGGGTTTTCTCCTCTAGAAACCCCAGAAGCCCCACTTCTACCATGTCCACAGGGGGACACCTGACCCCAGCTGGACCAATGAAACTCTCACCAGGAATTTGGATTTCAGCTGACAGACAGTTTGTGAGTCTTGGTGGTGGGTGGAATGAGGGCTAGATCTACCCAGTAGCTCCCACGCAGCCATGTCCTGCCATATGCCCCTCGGTGTCTGTTACTCTAATCACCTCGTCTGTGGTATTTTGTTATAGCAGCCACGTTGACTAGGACACCACCTCTTCCTCAACACTGAGCAGAGGGGGCTCTTCTATGATGCCAGTGGCCCAGTAGCACCCCCTGAAAGCCTCCTGAACACGCACAGCATACTGCAGAGGACAGCAGTCACCAGCATCCCAAGAGATATGAGCAGGAAGGTTCTTTGGGACCCAAAACCTGACCAACTCTCAACCCTTAGCCACCTCACTACCAGGATCCAGAAGCTGACGGAATTCATGCCAGTCCCTCTGGGCATCCAGCCAGCCTCCTCTGGTGCATTCCTGCTGCTTTCTTGCTGGCCAGAGGAAGCCCCATTTGGCAAAAGGACAGCCTTGGCTGCAGGAGGCACAACCCAAGACTGAGTGGCCAAGGACAACTGGCCCCTCCTGACTTGTCCCCCAAGGCTGTCCTGCTGGGATATGAGGAAAGTGCCAGACAGGCCCCCATCAGTTGTTGGGGACTGGATGACCCCAGCCCCTTCCTCCAACCAGGCTGCAATCACCCAGGATAACACAGAGACTCCGCTCCTCTCTTTTCTCTTCCTTCATCTCAGTTGACGCATTGCCTCCCTGAAGCTCACAAAATTCCATTGTGTTTCCATTCATGCGGGAAAACCGCCATGACCATTAAGATGGAAGATACAGACAGCAAAGCACATTTTCATCTTGTTTGCTTGTTTTAATAGTGAAAGCTTAGTTCCTCAAAATCCGATTTTTATGTGTTTTTAAAAATATTTTTTAATTGATTTCAGAGAGGAAGAAAAAGGTGAAAGAGATAGAAGCATCAATGGTGAGAGAGAATCATTGATCAGCTGCCTCCTGCACACCCCACACTGGGGATTGAGCCCGCAACCTGGGCATGTGCCCTGACCAGGAATCGAACCGTGACCTCTTGGTTCATAGGTTGACACTCAACCACGGAGCCATGCCAGCTGGGCATATATATTTTTTAATGTCTGAAATTTATAGTTCTTTCTCTCTCTCTTAGAAATACATCGTGCTGTGTGCCCTCTGGAGTTACCTCCTGAAGAGTCTTTAAGAAACAACAACAAAAAAACACCTTGGCTGGTTTTGCTCAGTGGTTAGAGTGTTGGTCCATGGATCAAGGGTCACAGGTTTGGTTTCCAGAAAAGAGCATGTACCTCAGTTGCAGGTTTGATCCCTGGCCTTGGTTGGGGCATGTATGGGAGGCAACCAATCGATGTGGTTCTCTCACATTGATGTCTCTCTCTCTCTCTCTCTCTCTCTCTCAACCTCCCCCTCTCTCCAGTCTTCCTTCTACTCTCTCTAAAAAATATCATCAGATGGGGATTGAAACACACACATACAATCCTCTCTCTCTCTCCTCCTTGACTTCCTAGCTCCCTGGCTAGTGCATCTCTGACTCATCTCCCTCCTCCCAAGTCCTTAATACCCTCCCTTCCTACCCTCAGTACCCAACTGACATCATTTTCTCTCTTCACAAGCCAAGCTCTCCTGAGAAGCAGATCTGGGGCCAGCCTGGGGACACCTCCACCTGGTGTCCCATGGGTCTCCACACCGCAAACCCAACCATCCCTTGCCCAAACCAATGCCTGGTCTCCTTCCCTCTCAGGAACCTCACATGTGGCTCCCAAGCTTGGGCTCCTCCTGGAGAGCATCACTGAGCCCTATCACACCCACCTCCCCAGTGTCTCTGGCTTCTGTCCCCTCCTTGACACACCCAATCATGTCCTCACTTCCTCTTGTCTGAATTTGTCTGGGCCAAGTCACTTTACTTTCTCGAGCTTTAGTTATTCTCCCCGCAAAATGGGTATAATAATGCTTACTGCTATGGGAGGATGAACTGTGGAAACATATAAATCACTTAGCACAGTGCTCAGCATGGACCAAACAAATGTTAATTCATCCCTCCTTCCCCCACTTCTTCAGCCCTGTTCTCCATCGTGTGGTTTATCCTCTCGAGACAAATCTGATTTCTAGAGCCATAGTTTGCCAAACACACCCTGCAATTTTCTGCTTCCAATCATCCAGCTGCAAGAGTATTGAGTGTCTTTTTTCCATCTTAAACCAAGTTGATATTGTATAAAATTATCTGCTTATTTTGATTTATCTAAAATATGCCGATCAGGAAGATACCTGAATTTTTAAAAATAATTATGATTTCTTAAGGCTTGTCTCAGGAAGTTTTTATAAAACAAAGTAGAAAGAACTCATTCCCTTTAGGCATTTGCCTTCCTTCCCACTTTGCTTGTGCAAGGATTTGCAATTCAGATTGAGGATAAACTGTATTTTCACTTAGAAAAACACATTTCCTCTAGCAATAAAATTCTCCTTTGAATAAATTGCCCAGAAAAGAGCTATATCTTTATACTTTATATGTGCAACAATTTAACAAGAAAATGCTATTGATCTCTTTTCCCTTTCTTATTTCCCATCATTTCTCTAGTGATGGAAATTTAGAACTGCACAATTACACACACACACCCACTCCTCCTTTGTCTTTTCAGACTTTCCCCCAACAAATCCTCACAAATGACAGTGGTCAGCTTTAATTTAAATTATTTTAGCTGACATCAGCTTGGGGCCAGATTCTCAGCATCAAGATGAAATGAAAAACTGAAATAAAACCCATGACTTCAGCTGAATTATCCTGAAGTTCTATATCCCCCAAGAGAACTGCTTTCAGATCAATCTAGAAGAAAAAGTATGTTGGTGTGTTGATAACTAGAAGGACAGATGGTTCTGGAGTGTTGAGTTGAGTGTGTGGGCTCTGGAGACAGACCCTCTGGGCTGGAACCCTGACTGGGCCCTTTCCCAGCTGAGGGACCCGGGGTGAACTCCTGATATCTCTGAGTTTCAGTTTTCTCATCTGGGGTTGTGAGAATTAAATTAATTATAGACGTATAGAAGTGAGGACAGTGCCTGGCACATGATCAGTGACAGTAGGTATCATTATTATTCCAGATAAAATCAGTGCCCTTCTAGGTACTAAAATCCTGGAGGCAGTATAATGTAATGATCAGAACCTTTTCCACAGCCAGCCTGGGTTCCAATCCTGACTGTACAGCTTGCCAGCTGTGTGACTCTGGGCAAATCACATAGCCATTCTGTTCCCCAGTGGCTCCATTTATAAAACGGGTATTAAAACTTGTACCTGCATCATCGAAATGTTGTCAGAGTGAAAGAAACAATGCGAAGTACTTAGCACGTACAGCAAATGCTCAATGAACTTTGGCTGTTACTTTTCCTTGCGCTCCACAAAAATACATGTCGTTAATGAACTCCGAACTGCTTCCCCAATCACTGGGAGGTTTTCAAAAGGCTGTGAGATTTCCCACTTCAGTTGTTGATAAGGGGCCAAGTTACATCACAACACACCTCCTATAAGGGGGCTTTCCCAGTAAGGTGGGTGGAAAGGCCCCTTAGACCAAAGGAGATCAGACGTACCCTCTCCTTGAAATCGGCAGCCAGAGCACCAGCAAGTGACCTGAGCTCAGCCAAACAGATGCTCACACCTGGCCAGGGGGCAAGGGGGCCACTGTTTCCAAAGGCAGAGAAGCAGGGAGGCTGGCGGTGGGAAGGGTTGGGAGAAAGGGGAGCGAGGCCTGTGGGGTCTCATTCCCTTCAGCCACAGCACCTTCACTTTTTCTCTAAAATTCCTAATTACGAAATCAACACTTCGTTTTAGAACTAGAAGACGCATCCATAAATGCACTCAGAAAGTGGGGTAAATCTCTTTGCAAAATATTCCCCTCAATTCTCCTCCCCAATCAGCTAAGTCCCTCTGCAGCTCATTCTCCCTACTTAACAGTATATCAGAGCCATTTTCCAAGGTCGATGAATGTCTATTGTAGTCACACCATTATGGCTCCATCATTTTCCATAGTATAAATGCACTACTATTTCTTTTTCAAACACTCGTCTTTGGACAGACACCTTTTTGGATATCCATTACAATTTTATTTTATTTTTCTAAAATATATTTTCTTGATTCCTTACAGAGAGGAAGGGAGAGGGGCAGAGAGTTAGAAACATCGATGAGAGAGAAACATCGATCAGCTGCCTCCTGCACACCCCCTCCTGGTGATGTGCCCGCAACCAAGGTACATGCCCTTGACCGGAATTGAACCCGGGACATTTCAGTCCTCAGGCGGACGCTCTATCCACTGAGCCAATCCAGTTCCATTACAATTTTAAATGCACATCCTTGCTGACCCAGCAACCTCACTTTTGAGAATCCATACAACAGAAATAAAGCACTAGTTTGTACGTATGGCTGCGCGTACGAGGATACGTACTTAGCACACATTGCTTCGGGTATCTTGAAACTGGAAATAACCTAAATGCCCAGCAGTCTCCCCTGATCTGTGCTGTTTATAGCATTTTGTTTGGGGAGTGGTTCTAGAAACCACCACTCAAGCCCAGGTGAGAATGGGACTTTTAGGTTCCTTCCAACAATGAAATTATAGATAGGTGCATTTTATTTGGGGAATCAGGGGAGGCAGGGAGAAAAAGTAAGATGTGCATATCAAGGTCAGATTGCTACAATAGAAGTGGGTCATTGTTACTCACGTGGACAGCAAATCTGAAGCTTCAGCAAGCCCACATCCAGGTTTTGCTCCCATCCAGAGACTCTCAGACTGCAATGTAGGTAAGGCTCACCTGGGACTCTTGTTAGACTGCAGGTTGATTCAGGTGGCCTGGGGTGGAGCCTGCACTGTTACATCTCTCACAGGTGATGCAGTTGCTGCTGGTTCATGGACCACACTTTGAGTTCTAAGGATCTCATCCATTCACATCTGCTGTCTGAACTGAATTTTCCTCATTTGTCAAATACCATGGTTAATGAAGGTGACCGGGCATCTGAGTTTTCCCAGGACTGTCCCAGTTTTTCCACTGAAACCCCTGAGTCCCAGGAAACCAGGACGGTTGGGTTAGATTGGGGTCAGATACTCAGAGGCCTGAAAAGTAATATAAATGGGTGAAGTGGGCTGGTTGGAGACTTTGGCAAACAGGGGAATTTAAACACCCAGTCTACCGGGCTCCACCCAACTTCTCCAACTTACAACTTGGTCCAGATGACCCCTCAGACTCTATCCAGCCGAGAAATTCTGTAACCGATTTTTCTGATGGCAGCTGTAAATGCCCATAGGTGATAGGTCACAATAAAAATACTAGAAATTAGAAATTATTAATTTATTGGATAATATCATCTGATTATATTATTACTAGAGGCCCCATGCATGAAATTCGTGCAAGAGTAGGCCTTCCTTCCCCTAGCTGCCAGCACCGGCTTCCTCTGTCACCCGGGACCCGGGCTTCCCTCACAGCCCCGGCTTCATCCGGAGGGTTGTCCGGAAGGACATCCAGAAGGACGTCCAGTCTAATTAGCATATTATGCTTTTATTATTATAGATATAATGTTAGATAATATCAAATTTATTACATAATATTAGAAATACTTATTGGGTAATATTAGAAAATATTACACTGCCCAGAAAAGAGATAAAAAGGTTTAAAGAGAAGGCAGGAAAAGAGTCTACCCATGTACTCAGGAACTGATGTGGCAGCCAGCCTCCGAGATAAGCCCAAATAATTCTTTTATATATATATATATATTTTATTGATTTTTTACAGAGAGGAAGGGAGAAGGATAGAGAGTTAGAAACATCGATGAGAGAGAAACATCGATCAGCTGCCTCCTGCACACTACCCACTGGCATTGTGCCCACAACCAAGGTACATGCCCTTGACTGGAATCGAACCTGGGACCTTTCAGTCCGCAGGCCAACGCTCTATCCACTGAGCCAAACCAGTCAGGGCAAGCCCAAATAATTCTTGCCTCCTCGTATTCACATCCTCGTGTGGCTCTCCTTTACACTAGCTAGTGTAACCTGTGTAATCAATAGGATGTTGTGGGAATGATGGAGAACAACTCCAAGGCCAGGTCATAAAAGAAATTGAGGCCCTGGCCAGTGTGGCTCAGTTGGTTGAGCACTGTCCCATGCACTAAGAGGTCAGGGTTCAATTCCCAGTCAGGGCACATGCCTGGGTTGCAGGCTCCAGCTCCAGTAAGGGCTCTGCAGGGGGCAGCCGATTGATGTTTCTCTCTCTCATCGGTGTTCCCCTCTCTCTCGCGCGCTCTCTCTCTCAATCAATAAAAGCGTATTTTTTAAAAAGGAAGAAAAGAAATTGAGGCCTCTGTCTTACTGGTTTTGCAGATCACCTGCTCTAGGGGAAGCCAGTTGCCATGTTGTGAGGACACCCGAGCAGTCCTATGAAGAGATTTCTATAGCAAGGTCCTGAGGCCTCCAGCCAACAGCTGGGTGAGGGAGCCAACCTGGAAGTAGATCCTCTAGCTTCAGTCAAGCCTTCAGATGATGCAGCCCCAGCCACCATCCTGACTGCAACCTGATGAGAGACTCTGAGAAGGAACCACCCAGTGAAGCCACGCTCAGTCAAGCACTCTGGAAACTCCCCAATGATCAAAGACCCAAGAAGTTGACAGCCAGCAGGCCACAAACAAGTGTGGTGTTGCTGTGTTTTTTTGGCTGGATAATTTTTTAAAAACTGAATTAGTTTAGAAAACAGGATATTTCCATGCAAATCTGAATTTTCAGCATCTTCTAAACATTGGTAGGGCTTTCATTCTACAGGTCAAGGATAGGCAGGGGCCGACCAGCACCTGCCCCTTCAGAAGGGACTGGTACACCCTGCATTAGCACACCCAGCACCTCCAGACGTCTCTCTCCCTGGCGCATGTCCCTTGTTAACATTACCTGCTGGCCCTCCTGAATCTGTGGTCCTTGACTTAGAGAGAGGAAGCCTTTCCACCAGCGGTTCTCAAACTATGGTCTCAGGACCAGCATCATTAGCATCAGCATCACCTGGCAACATGGTCTATCCAAAAACTCTGGAGGGAAACCCAGGGGATTCTGATACATATTAAAGTTTGAGAATCACTGTTTCTCACAAATAAGGTTCCTTGCCTTTGGGAACTGAACTAGTTTCCTGTGGCTGCCATAAAAAAGTGCCATAAACTGGGAACCAACAACAGAAATGTATTGTCTCACAGTTCTGAGAGGTTCTGGGGGCTAAACAATCAAGGTGTTGGTTCCCTCTAAAACCTAGAGTGGAATCTTCCTTGACTCTTCCTGGTTTCCAGTGGTTTGTGGGGAATCTTGGCCCTCCTGGAATTGTCAATACAGCCCTTCAGCCCTCCATCTGCACATGGTGTTTTTCTTGTATGTCTTATCATCTTCCCTCTGTGCTTGTCTGTCCCTGTGTCCAATTTCCCCTTTTTATAGGGAGTCCCGTCAGACCCTAAGAACTCAGTTTGACTTGATTACCTCTGTGAAGACCCTATTTCAAAATAAGGTCACATTCTGATGTGCCAAGGGTTAGGATGTCAACATATTGCAGGGGGGAGGGGGAGGGGAAACAATTGAACCCATAACAGAGATCATTTTTTCTGATGTTCAGCAGAAGGAGCTCTAAATGCCTGAGAGTCCAGCTCTACCAACATGCAGACCCAGCCCCAACCCCGCCAGAAATGCCATCAGTCTGTACCTCTCTCTGCCGGGCTTTGTATCAAATCCTGTGGTGGGCCCTAACCGGTTTGGCTCAGTGGATAGAGCGTCGGCCTGTGGACTGAAAGGTCCCAGGTTCGATTCCGGTCAAGAGCATGTACCTTGGTTGCGGGCACATCCCTAGTGGGGGGTGTGCAGGCGGCAGCTGATCGATGTTTCTCTTTCATCGATGTTTCTGACTCTCTGTCCCTTTCCCTTCCTCTCTGTAAAAAATCAATAAAATATATATTTTTTTTTAAAAATCCTGTGGCGGGCCACACAACTCACAGGCACAGTGGGGAGCAAGAACCTGGAAGCAATCTGGTCTCAAATAATCTGCTCACCTGCCCATATTCTCCTGACACGTATATAAGTAAACAATATAGTGAGTTGTTATTGTTTTTTTAAATTAAGGGCTAATCCTACAATGTATTGGACACCAGACAGCCAGTCCCAATGATTCTCCATTGTGACCTTAAATTTCTCTGAGCCTCAGATTTCTCAGGTGTAAACCAGAGGGCATCGGTGATCTCTCTTCTAGTTCTAAAAGTCTGTGATTAATTGACGCTAAACAAACTTTCCATTTCAGAATACGGAATCCCTCCTCTATCATTAAATAAGTCACTGTTACACTGGACTGGACTGAATAAATCAGTCAATGTGTTTAGTCAAATATCTATTATAAGCAAAACACCTTGTACTCTTTTGAAATGTATTTGAGTTAAGTGACCCCACTGGTGTCTTCAGGTAAAAATCTTGAAGCATCTATGGTCAGAAATGAGAACAGATTTCTAACCTCTCCATGGAGCAGCGAGGGGGTGGGCAGCGGTGAGAAACCGTACAGTGTGGCTCGGCTTCTGTGTTGTGGGTAGGTGGTTATGAACATTGCAACACGATAACTCTCACCCAGAAAACCCACCGCGTAACCCAGGGCTAAGTTTCCACCCTGTCCCAGGGTTCTAACTCAAGTTGACTCTACTTCAAACGAAGGAAATCTTGTTTGGCCAAATACCCATGGAGCATTGGTTTCAGGAATGTGACATGCTGTTAAACCACAGCCGTGTAAGCTTGCGGCCACTGAGATTTTCCAAGGGTGAAAGTTTCACTTTTCAAAGAAAAATATGGCACCGCAAAGCTGGAGACACATAAGCTGAATGGTGTGGCTCAGCCCAGGACTCTTTCTCTCTCAAAGAACACCTACTATGTGCGAGTCTGTCCGGGGAGAAGGCAGGGAGGCATGTGAGAATAGGCTGTGACAAGATTCCAATGATGAGATACAGTTCCTGCCTTTGAGTCTTTTCAGGAGGCGGACAGAAAGGACAGTCGGGATACGTCCAATGTCAATTTGTGGCATCTCAGAGACCGGGGAGCAGGAGCACTGGGAATGTTGCCAGGTGTTACCCCAGAAGCCAGGTCAAGTGGATGGTCAGTATGGCCCAGCTTGGGGGGGGAGGGGCAGAGTGGTGCTGGAGCAGATGCTGAAGCTGGAAGCCCGAGGGCACCAGGCAGGAAGAGGTTCCCTAGTAATCAACACAGGGACTCGGTGTCTGAGGTCATGGGTCAGGCCTCTGGGCTCTCACACACATCTGCCTGGGAGGTTTGGCAGAATGGTCACCAAGAACTGCTGAACACCGCCCAAAGAGGATGTGGGAATGTCCTGTCTCCCTGGATTGGAGTTAATTAGCATTTCAATGTAAAGGAGGTATGTGAGGGACTGAATTCATACAGAATCAGCTCTCAGAGAATCACAATAATCATCCTAACCCAGCTCTCCCTCCGTGTCAGAGTCCCTGCGGCGGCTTAGTTATCCAGCTCCTGTTCGGATGCCCCCAGTGACAGGGAGCTTGCTCTCTCACAGGTAGCCATGTCATCATCGAAGGGCTCCAGTTTTTCTTTACATGGTGCTCACATCTCCTTCTTCTCACTGACCCTCCTAAGTGCATGCTCTGTCCTTCAGAACAGGCCCGAACCCAGATTTTCTACAACAGCCCTTGATTTGAAGGTGGGGCCACAAAAATACCCCTAAACACCCCTAATTCTTCACACCATGTTTGGGGGGATGACTCCTCGACCTGGTTAAGGTCATCTGAACACTGACTAGTGTGCTCATGTCCTTTGAAAAACATGCTTCCCGCCTCCCCCACACCGAGAGCCGTCTTCCAAGGGCAGTGAGAGCCACACAGGTCAGAGCATGGGCAGAATGTGGGCAACACTGGAAACAGGAGCCAGCTGACTCGGAGCCCCAGTGGACGGGGCTGAATGATGATCCAGATCAGCGGTTCTCCCGATCCTGTGGGTCGGGACCCCTTTGGGAGTCGAATGACCCTTTCACAGGGGTCGCCTAAGATCATCGGAAAACACATATATAATTACATATTGTTTTTGTGATTAATCACTATGCTTTAATTATGTTCAATTTGTAACAATGAAAATACATCCTGCATATAGATATTTACATTACGATTCATAACAGTAGCAAAATTACAGTTATGAAGTAGCAACAAAAATAATTTTATGGTTGGGGGTCACCACAACCTGAGGAACTGTATTAAAGGGTCGCGGCATTAGGAAGGTTGAGAACCACTGATCCAGATCCACCCAGCCTGGGGTGACCCTCCCAGAGAGGCCAGGCAGCCTTGAGCAGACCTGAGGCTAAGTATTTGTTAAGCCCTAAGTGATCTGTAGCTTCTCACTGTCTGGGGTAAACGCAGGACCCTGGGCCAGAGTCTGTGGAAGTCGGATTTCACGGACACTGGTGGGGAAAACCACTGGGACCTGCACTTGGCATAGAAGGGAGAAGCCCGCCCCCTTGTGGACCTCTGGAGGGTGGCAAGGTACGAAAAGCACCCTGAAACTTCTCAGGAGATTAGAGATCTGGGGGCGTAGCCACTCCCTGTCACTGCTCCCATTTTACCAGTTGCCTCTGGTAGCCTGTAAGAGAATTGATCAGGCTGTCACAGGGCAGGGGCCTGGTGCCTGGGGATATGAAGGGAAGTTAGGTGGTGTAGTTGTCCGCAACAGAAAGTTGGAGAGAAATTAGGCAGGTGTTATTAGCCGTTGAGAAAAAGAAAGGGCGGATGGGTGGGGAAGCAGCAGGAGGCCTGTCCTTGCTCTGCCACTCCCTGGTGGCCCCAGGCAAATCACAGTCCCTCTCTGGGCCTCCAAGGGCTCAGTGAGGTGAAGACTACAATCCCTCTGAATGCAAATTATAGACCCAGCTGAAGGCTTTCACAGGCCAGCCTGGACAATGGTCCGTCATTGTTGGCACCACACCCCTGATTGCAGATCAGGGGATGAGAGGTGGCCAGCGCAAAGGGCATGTGTGAAGGGGAGGCAGAGGGCACCAACCTCACCAGCGTGGCCGATCCACCCGTCCCTGCCATGTGCCCTTCCATCGTGTGCCATACCCCTGGGAGCTCCAAAGAGTCATTTTCCACAGTGGTCTCCCCGCCTCCCGCAACTTTGGCCAAGCCTAACTCTAGCAGCATGACCTCCTCCCAAAACACTTCTCCATGGGGTGGAGGTGCCTGTGCCATTAAACATGCTTGCCCCAGATAGATGCGACCCAGGCCCATTTAGTACACAATACGACAGCCCACCAGCATTGATTCTGCCTCACACTCTCAACTGCCTTGACTCAGCACTAAGCACATTAACACAGATTATATTTTTAACGTATTTTCAAGGTGAATTCTGCAACGCTCTGTAATCAATGAGTGTAATTGGGCTTAATGTAGCCCTGAGAAATGCAAGCGAGAGCACTTTCCTCAAAGCTCTCCAGATAAAAAATAAAGCTGGATTTTAAAAATTGAATTATATGCTAAAATGGTTCAAATTTCTTTCTACTCTCTGCTCTAAAGAGACAGGCGGTCATGGAGTCACCAAAAACGTTTTGAAAGGCTAACTGTATGCTGGCAACATAAAAAGTATTGAAGCCCTTAACAACTGGCCTTGTATAAATTATCTGAGCTAATGTCCTCCAGCCACTGTGCTCCTGGCTGGAATGATCCATGGCGACTGCTATCGGGGGAGGGGTCGCCTCTGGGCAGCACAGTCTCTCCTTTTTGAATGAAGGTATTATAAGGTTATTGTGGGCACTATAAGTTATGTAAACACCCCTTAAAAATCAAAGGGTTCCAACAGTAAGTACAATAGAAGTTCTACCTAAAACCCTAAAGTCAGGTAGAACATGTAACTCTAATTGTAGACAGACCCTTTTCAAACACCTATTTAGACCACCCAGTTTCTGTAGCATTGCCAAATCCTAAAATTGCAATGAAAACTTTAAAGTCCAAAACCTACAAGCCATCAGAGGTTCAGTAAGCAGAATGTGCCATTTCAAAACGGAAAATGTGCTTGCATAAGCAAGTCACCGGGGCTAACCTTTCTGGATGGAGTCTGGCCTTCAGCTCAGAACATGGCTATGCCAGGGTCAGAAATGTGACAAAACTGTGCTTTCACGGGGGTTAGCCAAGGTTCACAGGGTCATGACTGGGCCATTTTATCAGTCATGTCAGGCTCACACCCTATTGCCCAGCATAGATAAAAACTTTATCTGTCAGTTTGCTAAATCTGCTCCTCCTGCCGTACTTTCAATAAAGAAAACCTGGACTCACTTATCTGAACCAGAGACTGGCCTTTCCCAATATGGCTTTTATGGCAACTTCTGAGTAAAGGAAACACACCGGTGATTTTTGGTCTCACTTTAGTCAATAACTGGAGTGACTGGCTTTGTCTTACCTAAAACCTTGACTTCAGGAACCAGTGACAACATGGAAACGTTATTAAACATAGAGTTTATGGCTGAAGGTGTTATATTAGAATATGGTTGTTCTCAAAAGTGTTATCTTTTCAAAGTCATCTTTCTCTAAAGTAAAACAAACCCCCCCAAATCTAAAATTAACTTTGATAGATAGGGAAAGTTACCTTTAGACTAACACACACAGCCACATAAATATTTTCTAATAACTGTTAAAAGAAAGAACAGCTAATGTGTCTTCCTCACAGAAAGCAGATATGCACAGATGACAAATAAAGCCATGTGTGTAGACATTTAGAAATCTGGTTAAATATAATACATACAAATATTAAACCCGTGAGTTTTCCCACACAAGAATCTTAAATAAAAGACAAGCACCTTCAAATTTTACTTTATTTGGAAACTATACAAAATTCATTATTTTAATATTTAAAGACTGTGGTACTGTAGTAGAGACACATAAATATTATAATATACATTTAGAAATTAAATATAATAGAATCAACATGACACTATGTAAAAACTCATAGGTACATTTCCAATAAGTCCGAGGCCTAGGCATTCCCACCATCAGATTTCCCCCTGGAAACGGGTGAACCTTGCAGGGAGATTGTCCACAGGGTACACGGTGGGACAGGTTTTCATTGTAGGAGGTCCATTGAGAAGCCTCCAGTCACAATGCCTGGCCAGCTCCACTATAAATATTTTGAGAAGAATTTTTGCAAACTCCTTCCCTACACAGCTCCTAAGGCCTCCTCCGAATGGAATGAAGCTAAACCTGGATGCATCCTCAGGGTGTGGCAGCATAAATCGGTCAGGATTAAATTCCTCCTTGTTGGTGAAGATGTCTGCCACATCGTGGGTATCACAGATACTGTAGATAACATTCCAGCCCTTGGGAATCTGGTATCCCTGCAAAAGATGAAGAAGTCCTGAAGGCTGGCAAACTGAAACCAAACTTTCAACAACAAAAAGTTATCACCGATATCTGGGAAAGAGTTATGAGTTAAAAGGAAAGGTGGGAGGGAAAGACAGACATTCAGGTTGCTGAAATGTGTCCACTTGGGGCAGGACACTGTTATCAAAAGCATGAAGGAATTTAAGCCAATGCGCAGGGAAGCAAGGGGAGATGTAAAACCACAACAAAAGGGGAGGAGAGAACTTTTAACTTACATTTAATTCAAAAGTCTTAAGGGCAACCCGAAACCCCCCTGGAACTGGGGGATTCAGTCGAAGGGTCTCTTTAATAACACACCCAATGTATTTAAGTTGTTCCAAAGTTTCTATGTCCAACTTGTTGTCTTGATTGCTCTTGCAAAGTAAATCCTATCAAAACAGTCATGCAGAGGTGAACGGTTATTTTGTGCTCCAATAAAATCAGCTCAACAGACGTAAACAGGGCTTATGTGGAGACTAGACCCCAAGGGCCCCTGATGGGAAAGGGGAGGGGGAAACACTGAGCAGCTAGTGACCATTTTCCTCCACCCCTTGGCCCAAATCCACTATCTATTTACAATTCCAAGAGACTGTTGCTCACCAATTAGAACCACCAAGCTTCTTCCTCACCCCCATCACCACCACCTGCTGCTACCTACCTAGAAGTCCCCTAATTCATGCCCTTGAACACACAAATCCAAGAAAGTGGAACCTATCTGAAAATCTCCAAGGTTCTGCAAGAGGTGGCGATAGGGTAGGAACACAAGGCCAAACCCTGCCTGAGCGGGATCAGAGCTCAAGATTCCTCCCTTCTTATTCACAAAGAGAATTCTCCCCACCCCCTCACCCCCTACCCCCGTTCACCCACCACCCCCGGGACCCACACTTTACAATACTCAGCAAAGGCAGCACACTTACTTATTGGGAAGTTAGCTAGGGAGCAGCAGGATTTCTTAAAGTAATAAGAACCCTCCAGAACCCCCTACCTTACTCTTCAGTTCCTCTCTCACTTTCTGGAGAACATGAGGGTAGAGCCCCAGGTAAGTGATCAGAGAAGTGGCTGCACTGGCGGTGGTTTCGTGTCCTCCAAAGAGGAGTTCGGTGGAAGATTGCTTTAGTGCCTGAAAGTGGAGTAAGATGAACATTTGTACACGTCTGCGTGTAATTGTACAGAGGGGTTAATTACTCAGAACCCACTGAGGGTTCTGGAGGGAATCGGAGAAGGGCTAAGTTTTGCTGACAGAAAGTCAAGGAAAGCAACATTTTTTTTTTTTAAGAAAATGCAACATCCTATTAGTTTAGCTGAAGCAGGAAGGCCAGTAAAATCCCACTCTACCGGGAACTCTTGCATTAAAGCCTTAATTGTATTAAACTCGCCTAAGATTCTTTATTTACATTTGGCAAATTCCAACTTTCCCTTTATCACCTGGAAGGGTTAGGGGATGCTCCCTGTTCCTCTCCTACCCGGTGTCTCAACTTCCCCTACCCCATGGGGGATGGGGTGTGTGTGTGCGTCTGTGAAGGCTGCCCACTCCAGGAAGCTGGGCCCCAGGCCAGCGCTTTGGGGGTCCCAGGAATCGCACTTGGAAAACCTGGAGCCCAAACTCCGCAGTGCTCCTTCCGAAGCTGCCACTCGCCTGCATGTCCAGCCTCTCTCCCCGCTCCCACGAGTGCTCGATCAACAGCTGCAGCGCATCTTTGTAGCCCGCGCCAGCCTCGGCCGCCCGCAGCCCGCAGATCTTGGCGCGGATGTTCTCCTCGATGCGCGCGTGGATGAGGTTCCGCGCCTTCATGCCCTGAGCGCAGAGAGCGCACCGCGGTGAGCTAGGCCGGGCACCCGCGCCCCCACCCCCTAGCTCCGCACCCTGCGTGCCGCCATTACCCGGTACAGCCCGCTGAAGGGCACGTCGATGGGCAGTGAGAAGAGATTGCGGGTCATTTCCTCGAAGGCCTCCACGAGCTGCTGCTCGGCGTCCCCGCCGCTGGCCAGACGGGACTCGCAGCCCAGCAGAATGCGCATGGCGATGCGGAACATTAGGCGCTTCACCTGGGGGTAGACCAGGAGGCCCTGCTCGCCGCAGCTCAGCCATTGCTCCAAGCAGTTGCCCACTTCTTCGGCGATCACCGGCACGTAGCACTGGAGCGCCTCACGACTGAAGGCCTGCATAATTACCTGAGCCCCAAGGAGGGGAGAATGTTAAAACCCGGTCCCATTCCTCTCATCTTCCGGGGACCCCTTCCAGACACCCCAGCTCCGCCAGACCCGAGGCACTTCCTGGCTGTGAAAGCTAAAGTGGGCAGGAGAGGGTCCTAGCCGACGCCTCCTGCAGCTAGCGTCCGCCCAGCATCTCTCTGCAGGAGCCCCTCCGGCGACTGGGGTCCCCTTTCCAGTCCAGGAGCCTTCACCTCGACCCTCACCTTCTTGCGCTGCTTGTGCGAGGAGTCGTGTAGGTTGGAAAGGCAGCCGGAGCCCAGGATGGTGCGCACCGACGCGGGCCAGTGGACCGACACCAGCCGGTGCTCCCCGAGCAAGATGCGCCGCACGTTGTCGGCACCCATCACCCGCACCGTGGGCCGCCCAAACAGATGCGTCTTGTAGATGAAGCCGTATTTCCTGCGCTTCATCTGCAGGAACTTCCTTCGCTGCGAAAGGAAAGCGGTGGAGAGGCGGGCGTGAGGGGGCGCCGGGGAGCTCCGCGCCTCGGGCTCGCCCCGATCCCAGCCGTAGTCACGTCCTCCCGTGCGCGCTTGCCCGGGCTTCAGTGGCAGAGAATCGCCCTGTCCCGCCCCAAGCTCCCTTACCTGTAGCACCATCTGCAATGTTTCCCCAAAGAAGGGAAAGCCCATGGTTCCGGGGGGCAAAGGGAGGGCGCAGCTGCGGTCGCGGCTGCTCACGCAGTACAGGTCCCAGAGCTTGATCGCCGCCAGGAAGAGCAGCAGCGGCAGCACGAAGGTGCAGAGAGCACTGGCCAGCAGCGCCGGGAGCCCCATCGCGCGCCGCGACCGCCCGCGCCACCTGCCGCCGCCGCCAGCACTCGGAGCCCAACCACGCGCCCGCTTTATAGGCGGCCCAGGTTGCTGCCCACGTTACCTTGGTCAGACAAATTAGTTCACCCAAAGTTCATCTTTAATTGCGGATTGGGTCCCTGGCTCCTCCCCCCGCGAGGCGCTGCCCAAAATCTTTAACCGTTTGTTCCGCGCGGAGGCAGAGGCGGCGCGGTGGCGGCTACCCCCGGCGCGGGCCTCCCGGGGCGCGGACTTAGGAGCAGCCCGCCTCCCCCACCCAAGGTGTGTGGAGCTCCGAGGTGGCGAGTGGGGCCGACCCGAGCTCGGGGCGCGTAAACTCCAGCCCTGGGCTTCCTGGCAGTCCCTCTGGCATCCCTCCTGTCGGGTCCGACGGGCGGTCCCAGAACAGAGCTGCCTTCCCCGATTTTCCAATTACGGGCGCCGCGTGGGCTCCCTCCCACCTGCTAGGGAAGCAAAGGGAAGTGCGTGCAGGGATCGTCAAGCTGCTTCATCCCACTGATGGGGAAACTGAGGTCCCTAAGCCGAGCAAAACGGAGGCTTCCCGACTCTTCGGAAGATCCGGCCAGGACCCCGCGAGAGCCGCGGGGAATCAGGCACGACCGCAGGATCCTGGATCCCGGTTACCAACCCCCTCAAGGGGAGTCACGGAGGTCCCATTTAAGGGTACAAGACAGCCTCCAGGTCCCTCGGGTGCAAACCTGCACCAGTCAGCCCCACCCTGGGAGAGCGCAGGGCAATTCCTCCACGGCCCGGCGACCGGCGCTCTGCGATCTGGCCACAGCCGGCGGGATCCCGAGGACCCGAGGCGTGCAGCCCCGGCTGGGCAGAGGGGAATGGGGGCTTTAGCCCCAGCAGGATAACGAGACAGAGACGGTGGAAGGAAAGCCCAGGGGTCTGGACCCGAGGCCTGGCTCCATCTCTCGTTGCATCGCTTTGGGCAAGTCACCACACATCCCTGCGCCTGCTCCTCCTCCTTCATTTGGAGGCGATCACTCCCGACCGTTCCACACCTCGGGGTAGTTTGTGAGTTTCCCAAAGGGGCTTTGAGTTGCAAATACTGTTTCCAGCTCCAGGCACGCTAGGCTACACAGGACACCGGTGACCTCGGCTACCATCCCTGGAGCCTTCCTTGGCTCTGCGGGCTCCTACCCTGCGTAAAGCCACCCACCGGGTGAGATGGGTACTCTGCCGGCCGCCAATGGGAGTGTTGGAATCCCAACTGGGGAGCGAGTCTGCCGGGCTTTGCCCAAATACCTTGGTACCCAGTGCTGCCGATGCCTGGAGCTCGGACCCTGCGGGAAGCGCACGTGCGATCCCCACTTCCCACCCGGCCAAGCCGCACAGCTCCCCACTAGGCCGGGGCACACGCTCCATTGGTTTGGGAGCGGAACGCACCCAGCGGGGCCGAAAACAAAACAGAATATCGTACGTTTGTTTAAAACTGAACACCGGCTCTCGCACGAGCCCACCTCACGCTTTGGAAAGCGTCCCAGGCAGATGAGAAACTTTATTCTTGAGAGCTGGGAAGTACGTGCCCCTCCCGCGGCGGTCCCCGGAGCAGCGGGATCGGAAACCATCTGCGGACTCAGGGACCGCGCAGACCCCGCACCGCTCCAGGCCCGGGTCGCCGCGTGTTTGGAAGAGACAGCGTTTCCCCATCACCCTACTTGGCCATTTCAGAAGCTCTAGAAAAGGGTCTCTCCCACTGCCATGTCTTCTAACGACCTGGCGACTGTCCCTGGCGCGCCAGCCGACTTCTGGACTCTGGCAGGAGCCGAGATTTCTGGAGGTAACGCTGATATCTCGGGGCCGCCCCTTTCTGAACAGTGCCTGTGGCCGGTGAGCGACGCTGGCGAGCGGGGGCGTGACCAGGGGCCCAGTCCCAATCCTCAGGCCTGACCCGCCTGTGACCCCTGCAGGCCGGACCGTGACATCCGCGTGAACTCTGCTGGGCCGCCTCGCCAAGTTCAGCGAGCGCCGGGTCACAAGATGAGCAGAGCCTTCGGGCTGGAAATTGCCAGAGGGGTAGGGGAGTGTTTTAATCTATCTGCCCATCGAGAACCGTGGGGGTGTCAGGCGGGGCCGGCCATGCGGGCAGAAAGGATTCAATGGGAGAGTGAAGATCATTAAACAACATCTTGAAGGGGGGAAGGGCTCAATAAATTACCAGCCCAATAAGAACTTTGATCTAGGAACCTTGCCAGAGTTTCTTGGGTGGCGGTGGGCGGTTCGCTGGAAAACAAAATGTTTCCAAATTGTTTATAAAAGTCTCCCTGTGGCTCAGGGTTGGGGTGGGTGCGGGGAGTAGTTTTTGCTGGGGGAAGGGAGCAGGTGAGGTAGGGCAGCAGAAGCAACCCTCCTTCCTCTTCTCCCTTCAACCCCTTCTTCCCATCTTTGAACATTCTGTCCTGTCTCAGGGTTCTACACCTGCTGTGCCCTCTGCCTGGGGTGCCCTCTGCCTGGCTTGCCCTCTTCCAGGTCACCACTGGCTGGTTCCTTGCAAAATCCAATGGCCTCCCCTGAGAGAAGCCTTCCTGGCCCACCCTGATGAGTGTAGCCCCCCAGGCACTCAGCATTACAGGCCTGATTTTCTCGCCAGCACTTATCACCATGGGACATATTCTTGCTCTTTTGTTTGCTAGTTTATTTACTGTCCACTTCCTTCGTGAGCATACCCGTCCAGAAGGGCAAGAACCATGTCTGCTCCTTTCTTGGGAGAATCTGGAGCTACTAACAAAGGAGCTCAGGTATCCCGTGAAATTACTGAAAATAACGGGTTAATGGAAAATTAGAGTAAGATTGGAGCTGCCCCCTACAGGGGCTTGTAGTTAGTACAGAATCCAGAGCAGGTAAACCAGGTCTCTTGGCACCAGCTACACTCGCAGGGCTCCTAAGAACCCCCTGCCCCATATTTCTCTTCTCTCCCCAAATCAGAATCAACCCCCAAACCTGGTCCTCCTGCCACCTCACCCTGGTGGGGCTTCTCAGGCCCCGCTGTTGTCTCTGCAGCCTCTGAGCGCCCTGAGGGCAGGCCTCAGTCCCTCTACATTTGCTGGCTCTGGCGCCTGCGGAGCCCACGGCCTGGCGCCGGCCCTGTGGTCAGCAGTGGGTGATGAATTGCCCTGAATGGGGTTATGGTGGTGTCAGCCTGACTCGGAAAGGCCCGCTGCGCTCTTGAGCTACTGGCCCTGCTCACGCCTGCTGCTTCCCCCTTTCCTCCTGGCCCAGGGATCCACCTTAAGCATAAGGTCAGGAGGGCACCAGCTTCCTTCTGGTTCACTAAGGGGTCAGCTGGGGCTGCAGCAGCAACTTTCCTGGCTCACCCATCCCGTCCAGCTGCCCCCGCCTGTCTGAAGATGAGTGGCAGATTGAGGCTGTTGGGAATGAAGACACTGGAGGCTCCTGGCTTTGGTTTAAACGCTGATAGGAACCTCTGTGTTGGAAAGGTCCAGAGAGAGTAAGTGCTTAAGCCAACCTAGGGATCACTATGAAAGGACCAAAGGGCTGAGTTCTACCTACATGGTGGCCACAGGCTCAGAAGCTGAAGGGGGAGGAAGGGTTGGAGGGAGGTGTGTGTGTGTGTGTGTGTGTGTGTAAGGGGTGGGGTAAAGGAAAGCACTGGTCAGCAGTCCAGAGCCCATTGCTGGCTTCTCAAGGGGTCTTTCGCCTCAGTTTCTAATCTGTAATAAAGGAGGTGGAGGTGGTTTGGTTCAGTGGATAGAGCATTGGCCTGCGAACTGAAGGGTCCCAGGTTCAATTCTGGTCAAGGGCACATGGTTGGGTTGCAGGCTTGATTCCCAGTAGGATGGAGATTGGATGCAAGAGGCAGCCAATCAATGATTCTCTCTCATCATTGATGTTTCTATCTCTCCAAAATCAATAAAAATATTTTTTTTTTAAAAAAAGGAGGTGGAGGTATTGACCCTGCAGCCATCTATCATGGAGCTAATTGGCAGCCCAGCTCTTGGGGCTATCCTATGCTCTGTCTGCAGTCTTGGCCCCAGATCCAGGCCCCTCTCTGGGTGTATGCTGGGATGGGTCATTGGGGGGGGGGTCTTTCCTGGGTGTCCCCCACCCTCTACTCCATACCTATCCACAGGGAGCAGCTAGCTGCCCAGCTAAGCCCTCGCCTCCTCACTCAACTGCTGCCAGGAAACTATTTCTTGGCCTTCCTGTTTTGGGTACAAATATCCCAAACCTGAGTATGTCTCAACCTCTCATGAAAATAATCCAGCCTTAGAGAAAAGGTGTGCCTAGTCTCCCTTATAAATGGGAAGATTAAACAAGTTCTTGAAGAAGGAATTTTTCTTTTAAGAAGTCGCCAGCAGAATCCGGTGATGTTGAGCCGTTTAGAGCCCTGGAAACACCCGCAGAGTGGCCATGGCTGCCTGGGGGCCTTCCGTTGGATGCCTTCTCGGTGTCTTCCTATGGCCCAACGCCAGGGATGTGCTGCCGGCGTCCCCTTCTGCCCAAGGGTCGCAGGTCCAGCCGTGCCCGCCAAGTCTCTGGCACGGTCCACAAGGCGGCCCCACGATGCAATCATCCTCCCAGGGGTGGCACAGAAAGGTGAGACCGCGCAGCTCCAATGGAAATTCGTTCCTTCCATCCCTGCTTCGGGGTCCTGGGAAGGGCTTAAGGAGCGTGGCCCCCGACCTTTCCTTCCTAAGGGCGCTGAGCGCGCAAGAGGCGCCGCCTCACCGGCCTGGGCCTTCTCCGGGGCTGTGGCGGTGGCTCGCGCTCGCCCTCCCTCAGAGTCCCGCACAGAGCCTCATTCGGTGGCCGTTTGTTGAACGAGTATAAAGAGCGCACGACCTGGCACCGGGGAAGCGCAGATGGGTGTCGCCAAGCCACTGACCGTGTCCCACAGCGCAGCGGATCAGAGGCAGAGCCCATCTCGCGCTGCCGAATGCGCGAGCGGGTGGAAAAAGAGGCGCAGCCCGTCCACCGGGTGCACGATGGGCACGGTCTGCATGGCGGGGAAGGCAGGCGTGGCCAGTTCCCAGCGCGCCGTGCGCACCAGCTCCACCGCGAGCAGCTGGAGCACCGCCTGCGCCAGCTCCTGACCGAGGCAGCTGCGCGCACCGCCGCCGAAAGGGATGTAATGGAAGCGGCCGGATGCGCCCCGCGCCTCCTCGCCCGAGGCACCGAAGCGCTCGGGATCAAACCCCTCGGGCGGGCTGCGGTACACCGCGGCCGTCTCGTGCGTGTCCCGGATGCTATACATCACGCTCCAGCCCTTGGGGATCTGGTAGCCCTGCGGGGAGATGAGACCTGCCTGACTACGAGGCACCAGGGAACCGGGCCTGAACCGACCCTCCACCCCGGTGCATCACACAGAATTCTCAAAACTAGCAGGAACTTGGTGCTAGCCCAGAAGCTAGGAGACCCCTCTGTGTTCCAATCGCAGGTCCTTCTCTGGTGACCTTGGGCTAGCTTTTCAATCTCTCTGAATCTCAATTTCTTAATTGTAAAATAAGAAGAAAAATGCCCATTTTGTTGTGAGGATAAAATAAACGGGTCTGGCACATATGTTCGTGGTCAGTAAAAGTGATGTTATGTAAAAGTGTTATGTTTCAATGTTTTGTTTTTGTTTTTTCGTTTTTCTTCTGACATTAGATCAGGAAACCTAAATTCTAGTCCTGTACCTACCAGCTGCCTGGGCTGGAACAATGCAATGACAGGGACCCCCATTTCTCTATGATCAGCTCAATTATAAAGCTCTTCTTTGCACTGAACTAAAAACTGCCTCCCTGTCCTTCCATCCATCAGCTGCACAATGATAATGTTCAGGCCTGGTAGTTACACTTTGAAAAGGTGCACATGAGAATTAAACTGGAGAGCCCTTAAAATGTTGGAAACAGCTTTCATAGTCCCTCTGTGCACCTCTGGCTTTTACTACTGTCCTGCTTTTTGATATGTCTTTCTAGCATCATATGTCTGACTATCCTGCTTCCCTCGCCTGAACAGGCTCTAGGTGTCTACTAGGAAGCGCTCAGACAGGCAGGGAGAAAATCTTAAAATCGTGGAGGAGCTCTCTCTTTCTCCTCCCTGGGCCCTGCAGACTGGGGGATGGCTAAGAGCCCTGAGCGCTGCTCACCCTGGTGGGCCTGTGTTCCTCTCCCCATTTCCCTGTGGTCTTGTAGGGCACCCCGACACCTGCAGAATGAAGTCTGAGTTCCAAGATGCAGCATCCAAGATCCTTCTAATCCACCCACCTTTGGGCGGGGGGGCGGGCTGTCCTCTCTCTGTGGTGTGCTGTCCCCATCCTAACCCTTCACTTCTCCAGCTCAAATCCCAACCCTCCAAAATGTTTTGCTGTCATCCAGGACTAAAGATCACTCTCTTCCTCTCACCACATTTGGGATGAGGTGTCTGTGGGGCGGCCCCCTTTCTCTCCATGATTATCTCCTCCAGGGCAGTATCCCAGTCCCCATGGTGCCTGGATTCCTGGTATGCAATGACCAGGGATGTCTGCAGTTTACAGTAAGGGTCAGGAGAGGAGGTGCCCATTCCGCCTGCAGCCTCCGGGGACTGAGCTGGGGAAAGGGAGGACAGCAGCCACAGCTGGATCCCGCAAACACCCTGTTTGGCCAGGTAGGGCTCCACTCCTGGGTGCTGCCACTGTGCAGCACAGCCCTGCCCACCTGGGGTGTAGGAGCAGGAAGAGATGGAGAGCGCTTCCTTCCAGAGAGTAACCGGAAGCCTGGAGTGAGGTGGAAAGTGCCCAAGGTCTTGCCGAGATGGAGCCAGGCCTAGACCTTAAACTTCTTGCCCAGCCCAAGCCAGCCATTAGGAGATGCCAACCCACATTTCCATTGTCCTGTTCTTCCGGAAACTGGCCTTAGCAGAGCCCTGGACAGGTAACAATGATGGTTCTTAATCTTGTGAGGGAGTCAGAGGGGTGAGGTAGGGGACATTGTGGGGTGGGGTGTGGGACATTGTGTGTGTGGGGGGGTCTCTTTGTTCTCCACCCAGATCCACTGGCTAAGGGGGGAAGGGAGCACCCCCCAGATCCCCTGGCTAAGGGGGGAAGGGAGCAGGTTTGATGGGGGGTGTGGGGGGGTTATTGGTCAAACTTGGCTCTAATTTAGTTGACAGACCCACACAGCTGCCAAAAGCAGAGTATATGGGGTCCCTAACCTGTGGCCTCGCCAGGCACTAGGCTTGCGCCCCTTAAACGTGGATCTGGGGAAATGGAACAGAGCTCAGCCCACTTCACAGGTAGCAGAGTGGCAGGTCCGAGAGGGGAAGGGTAGACCTAGCCGGCCTAATCTCCCCACCCCACCCCCACCCCCACCCCCCACCTGCCCCAGCACCGAAGCGGCAGGGGGCGGAGCAGGGGGAGGTGTGGGCGCACTTACGTCAAGCTCGAAGGTGCGCAGTGCGGTGCGGTAGCCCCCGGACACGGGCGGCAGGAGGCGCAGCACCTCCTTGACCACGCAGTCGACGTAGGGCAGACCGCCCAGCGCGGCGAGGCTGAGGTCTGGCGCGCAGCCACAGTCTGACCAGTGCCCCGCGCCATCCCCTGCGGCCCCCGGCGCGCAGCTGCACGCCCGCCCCAGCCCCTGGGCCTCCAGCTCTTGCCGGATCTTGGCGATGGCCGCCGGGTGCTGCAGCAACAGCAGGACCAGGGATGTGCTGGCGCTGGCGGTGGTGAAGAAGGCGGCGAAGAGGAGCTCCACAGCCGACTCCTGCAAGACAGCCCGGCGGCGCTGAGTCTCCGTCAGCGGCCCCGCCCTGGCCTCCAGGTGGATGAGGTGTGAAGGGCCCAAACTGACCTTTGCGCAAAGGTCAGGGAGCTGGGATGTGCCCCTGTGGCAGCTACATGCGAGGGTCCGGGAATCGATACCGTCTGCCGCTTGGGCAAGCCGCAGTAGCAACTGGCAAAGCCAGGATCTATTCTAGCCACTTGCCTTGGAGGTTCCCAGAGATAATGCCAGGAGCTGATTCCGTGCGCTGTTCTTAGTGCTTTAGGTATATTAGCTCGTCCCATTCTCCCCTTCGATTCCCTCCCCCACGTCCTGCGAGGAGGCACAATTGCTGCCCTCGTCTTCTCGGGTTGGACCAGTCCCTGCAGTCGGCAGCCCCAGTAGTAGGACTCGGAGCCCAGTGCTCTTAGCCGTGTGGGTGCTGCCTGCGGCCCAGCTGGGGCTCCTGAGAAGACCGCAGTGGAACTGGGGAGGCGCCTGCAGCAGCAGCGCCAGCCTCGCACCAAAGCTGGCCTGGAGGTGTCTTCCTCCGGCTTAGTGGAGCGGTCCCAGGGAGGGACTACATCTCCTCCCGGTCTGCACTGCCCAGGAAAGCAGGAGGGGCCTGTGGTTTCACCCTCCAGGCCTAGCCCTGGCTGCCTGCCTTCCCCTCCCAGCTCCCTGTCTTCCTTCCTGGCAGCACCCAC
Organism: Myotis lucifugus; assembly: GCF_000147115.1. Classification (NCBI taxonomy): domain Eukaryota; kingdom Metazoa; phylum Chordata; class Mammalia; order Chiroptera; family Vespertilionidae; genus Myotis; species Myotis lucifugus. The sequence goes on from NW_005871114.1 coordinate 4,554,240, forward strand.
AGTGTGCTGATACACTGATTTGTGTGATCACAAGATTAAGGTGGACTCCACCCCTCCTGCACCTCAAGGGCCAGGGCTGTGTTTTGATCACTGCTAAATCCGCTGTCCCAGCAAAAGCCTGACACCGACGAGGTACATCACATTTGTGGAATGAATGACTCCGTCCAAGGCTCACTGTCTGCCCTGAACAAGATAGAGAGCCAGGACAGAGACCTTGCAGCCCCAACCTCTTCCCTGGACAGGCCTAGCCTGGCTCACCTGCCCTGAATCCCAGACCAGAACGGAAGATCCTGGCAGAGGCAGCGGGTTTCTTCCAGAGAAGCTGGGACACCTCCTCCCCACCCCTGTCAAGGCAGTGGGACCATCACTCCTTTCCACACGCTCCCCTTCACTGCCCAGAACTGGCCCTACCCTTAGGCTCCCCCAGGACTCGGGGCCCACTGCTCATCTACTTCTGACACCCTGGCTCTTCCAGACTTCACAGCCGCCCAGGAGACAGGGTGGGGATTATCGGCCCCACTTTCAGAGAAGAAACTTAAGGCCGGGCCACACTTTGAGGCTGGAGGAAAGGGGCAATTGAGCCCCAGAGAAAGGATGGGAGTTGCTTTCAGAAGGGCTGAGGTGTTTCCATTTCTGTCTCCTGCTCCCCGACCTCTCCACTCTTTGTGGGGGGCTGTCAAGTATGTCCTGGGGGCCATTCCCCCACCTCCGCCGCATGCGTTGTATGGGTACATCCAGTTCACACAGTGGACATTCAAAACAGGTAGTAGTGTCAGGTGCCAAGGTGCCTTATGGGAAGAGAGTATTGGTTTTGGAGAAGAGGGGAGCTTCCAGGAGGATGTGGAGTTTGACCCTGAGCCCCTAGGATTTGTAGAGAAAAGGAGTGAAGAGGGTTTTGTGGTCAGGAGGACAGCGGAGGTAAAGGTAGGGAGTGACAGAGAACGGGGAGGGAAGTGGAGCTGTTTGTGTCCAGAAGAGCCTAGGACTCAAGCCTTCAAGGCTCCTACTGAGAGTGGGTAGGGCTGAGCCATGGCTGGAAGCCTGGTCTTTTCCCCTTCACCCTGATGAGTGATTGAGGCTTAAAGTGGAGACACACCCTCTAGGACTGCAAGAGGGGAGCAGAGACCGCGCCCACCTACCTTCAGCTCCTGCACTGAGAGCTCACGGCCCAGCTCCCTAGTGCTGTGGATAATCATGGCCAGGGCGTCACCTGGCTCCCCAGCCATGTCTTCATGGAGCTTCTCTGCAATGGCCTCCTCCAGGTGCCGATGTAGCTGGTCCCTTGCCCGGATGCCCTGATGGGCAGGGAGAGAGGGAGGTGGGGCAGGAAGGTTGAGGGGGCCAGGCCTGGGCACCCCCCCACCCCAAATCTTCCCAAGGCTGCTCTGCTGAGTTCCTAACGTTAAGTGTCCTAGCTTAGTTTCATGCCTGGCACATAGAAGGTGCTTAATAAATACTCAAAGTTTGTTCACTTTTCCAATACATCATTCTCTCTTATTTATCAGCTCCCTTTGAGGTAGGCAAACAGTTTCTTTGGTCCTTATGGGAGGATGCCGAGGTTCAGAGGGGTCAAGCAATTGCCTAGAGTCGCACAGCGGTCAGTGCCCATTCCTGGCACAAAGTTGTGGAGGTGGAACCAGCCCACTGCCTTTCCCCTGCATGGGTAGGGACAGTGGGCACCAGTGCAGAGAGCAAGGGACGGACACCTTGATGCACCCAGAAAAGCTCTTGCGTAGAGGACACGATGGGTGTTTTAAGCATTAGCCTCTGTAAGGAGATAGGCAAGAGGGCCAGGGTGTCCCTTCAGAGTTCAGGGAGCAAGTACAACAAAAGCACTTGAGTGCCTGAGTTTTGTAGTTAGACTAGATCAGGTTCAAATCCTGCCTCTCTGCCCCTCTCCTAGCTGTGTGATCTTGGGTAAATTATTTAACCTGTCTGAGCTTCAATTTCTTCATCAACAAAACGTGAGTAACACTTTGCAGGTTGAGAGGATTAAATCGGGAAATGTATCCAAGGTGACCAGCCAGTATAATGCCCCTTTATACATAACTATTATTTTTATTCAGGTGACTGAAAACCGCTGCATTGGCACAGGAGAAGCCCCAGCTCAGTGCGAAGGGAAAGGCGGGACGGGGCTTCCTAGCTGCTCCCTGGGCCTGGCCCTACGCTCTGAAGTCGGAAGAGGCCGCGGTTCTCTAATCCGGAAACTAGCGGGCCCGGGGCCGCGGGCGGGGAGCCGGCACCCACCCCTCTCCGACCCGGGCTGGCGCCGAGCTGGGCCAGGGGCGTGTCTGCGGCCCATCCGTTCCGCAGCCGTCCGGGCTTCTAAAGGGGGCTGGAGGCCCGGCCAGGAGGCGCCGCTCTGGGGAGGGGCTGGGCCGACTGGCCCGGCGCCTGCCACCGAGTATCCAAAGGGAGGCCCCGCGGCTGCTGGGACTGGAACACGTCCCATCTGGCATGGCTCAGAGAGGGTGTGTGGCCCGCCGCGGGTCACACAGCGAGTCAGGGCAGACCGAGGGCACCACCACACCACGCTGCCTCCCCTTCCTGGGCGCACTGTACCTCTGTCGCTCAACAGAAGTGACCTGCGGGGGCGTCTAGGGAGCCTCAAGAGGACGGTCGGGGGCCGGGTGGCAGTACCTTGCGCAGGCCGCTGAAGGGCACGTCCAAGGGCAGCGAGAAGAGGTTCTCCACAAACTGCTCGAAGGTTCGGGACAGCTCCGAGCATTGCGCCTCGTCCAGCCGCAGCCCCAATAGGATGCGCGCGGCCATGCGGAAGGTTAGGGCTTTGGCAGCATCGTAGACCGCCACGGGCCGGCGGGCTGCGCACCAGGAGCGCACCTCGCGCCGCAGCGCCCCCTGCAGGCGTGGCACGTAGCGCTCCAGCGCCGCGCGGCTGAACACTCGAGCCAGAACCTGTAGGGAGCGCGAGCGGTGAGCCCTGGCCGCGGTCCGGCCTCCTCTGCTCGGCAATTGCAGAGGAGCCAAAAGGCCAATTTGGGGACCTTTTTTTTCTAAGTGGCCCGGACCTACACGTCATGGCTCTTGCTCTCGCCATTCCCTCTAGTTCTTTTCTGATGTACAGTCCGCCCCCCTCCCCGCCCCCCGCATGCATCCAGGCTCCCTCCAGCTGCCACCCCCTCGAGGAAGTCGTCCCTAACTCCTCTCCAAGGCTGTTTCCAGCGCTTCTGGTATCTCAGTTACAGAAGATCGGAGATGAAAGGACCTTTAAGTCCCAGTCCTGGCCTTAAAAACCGAAGTCGGAGAAGGTAAAGAACTGGTCCGAGGCCACCCCCTGGTTGGCCAGGGGTTCCGGCCAGGTTCGTAGTGCACCCCTAACAATTAGTCCGGGCCTGCCCCACAACAGGTGCCCGAGGAACCGCGGGCCTGAGGTCCCGACGGCCCCTTCTCTGGTTTTGGCTCACCTTGCGCCGCTGCCGGTGTGGCTCGCCAACCGCGCCGAGCAGTGTGTGCGAGCCCAGTAGGATGTGCGCGCTCTGTGGCCACTGGCTGCGCACAATGCGGTGTTCGCCCAGCAGTATTGTGCGCACATTCTCAGCGCCGCTCACGCGGATCACCGGCCTGCCCAGCAGGTGTGTCTTGAACACGGTCCCGTAGCGCTCCCGGCGGGAGCTGTGGAAGCGCGAGCCCTGCAGCAGGCGCAGCGAAGAGGGCTGGGACCGCTGGGGACCTGGCCCAGACCTCCCAACCGCCCCTGGGTAACAAATCCCTGCTCCAGGCTGGTGCATTACTTTCTAAAAAGTCTCAAATGGGCCTCGTGACTACCCTACAGGAGTTTAGATGCCCCTGCTCCCATTGGTGAAATGAGGAAAGAACTTAGAATGCGGACGGTGAAAGCCAAAGGGCTCACGGCTGAGATGCCCCCTGACTCCTGATTCTATGCTTGCAGTTCATAGATGGCATGCTCCTCAGGCTCCTTCCTAGAACCCTTCTGTTCACCCCACGAGTGTAAGTAGCGTGATGGCAGTCCTTTCGGGGGAGCAGCTGGACGAAGGCGAGGACAATGTATGCTCCGTGGGCAACGGGAAGGACAGGCTACGAACCCTGGGAGGGTCCAGTGGGAGCCAGGGGAGAAGGGGCCATATCGGGGTGTGGGGAACGCCAACTGCTCACCTGAACTAACCAGTGCAGCGTCTCGCCGAAGAAGGGCCAGCCCATAGAGCCCTTGGGCAGGGGCAGGGCGGAGGCCCGGTCCCGGCTCAGCATCCAGCGGAGGGTCCAGAGGTGCTGGGCCAGGCTGAGCAGGAGGCCGGCGCACAGGAGAGCGGTGCCAGCCGCCCCCAGCACAGACAAGCAGCTCAGACCGCAGGGGAACATGGTGAGCATGCAAGGGCCAGGCCGCTCTGTGCTCAGGGAGCAAGAGCTGGGGAGCAGGCAGCGCGCTGTGCTCACCAGTTCTGTCCGGAAAGGTCCTGTCGCTTGGGGGCCAAGACCGAGAGCTATAACCTCGGACAAGGATTTCGCTCTCAAAGCAGACGGGCAGTGTAAGGCGGCCGTGAGCACACGCCTTAGGGAATGTGCTTTCCCCAAGGCGCGCACACTCAGGACTTTTCCTCTCGGGATGCTCACGCCTAGCATCTGCGGGCACCTCCCACCTCCTCCCGGGGCCAGCACTCCCTCCTCTGATAGAAGCAGCAAGGGCGGGCAAAGAGGGGAGCAACTCACCGGTGTTGCCAACCTGGGCTTCAATCACCAGGGCTGTAGACCCCCGCCCCACCTCTCCCTCCCCCAGTCTGTTAACTCTTCTCGGCCCATCCCGGACACATTTATATAGACACTGGCTCCCTCCCTACCGACTGATCCAGAAACACACGACGTGACGCGCCCATGCATATTTAAAGCGCTCTATGCAGAGTACTGATTGGAGGCGGTGGGCTGCGGCGGGCTCGCCGGGGGCAAGGAGCAGGGCGTGGCAGCCGCAGCGGCACCGCGGAGGGACCGGCCGAAATACTCGGGCGGGCGGGGTCTTCGGGTTCGAGCCAGAACTTGCCGGCGGGAGCTCGGCGGCGGGCAAACCGTGCGCACTGAGCTATCGCGCTCTCTCTCTGGGGTCCGCACCCTCCAGCTTCTAAGTGCCCTTTCCCCTCCCAGTGCTCAAAGCTGAGGTTTGGGATTTCTCCCATTTGCTGTTTCCCTTTCGGGAAATTGCGGACTTCGATGTCAACCTAGGCTTCGCACGCGCCTACAAAGAAGATAGCCGGGGTCGAGATTCTCCGATATCCCCACTCCTTCCTGGTCTTTGATCTACCACTTCAGGAATCCTTCAAAAGATGGTCGGGTTTCTAGGTGGTTAGAGCCCATGCCCGCGCACCCAAGGGTTTCAGGTTAGATTCCCGGTCAAGGGCACGGACCAGGGTTTTAGGTTCGACACCCGGCCAGGCCGGGGGCGTGTGGGAGGCAACCAGTCGATGTGTCTGTTTCACATCGATGTTTCTCTTTCTCTCTTTCTCTCTCTCTCCCTTCCACTCTCTAAAAATCAAAGGAAAAAATATTTTCGGGTGAGGATTAAAAAAAAATGATGGTTGCGGCATTGTTGCCCGAAGCCAAAGAGAAGCAGATATCCGAGGGCTCCTTTCGGATCTCAGGGACCACATTCACCATCTCCTTCCGCTTTGGAGGGCCCCCGCCCCAGTCTACACAGTTGCTTTTTGCTTTGCGTCACAGGGCTCCAAATGCCCCGAGGACGCGCACGCAGGTCCCTGTCCCTGCAGCAACCAGAGGGTGGGGAGGTAAAGCGCAGAGTTCCTGTGTTACTGAGAAGAGTGGGGTGAACTCCTCAAGCCTGTTCCGGCTGTGCAAGGCAGCCGCTCTCCGAATTTGGGACACCTCGCCCAAGCCGATGCCCTGGAGGGCTGGGTAAGGCACACCAGCGACAACCACATTCCACAGTCTTCCAAGAGAGCTAGCTAGCTGTTCACCCTCCTTTAGCAACTTCTAAGAATTACCATGTTTTCCATGTAAAGTTTTAAAAGTGTGAAAAACCTTTGGATAAGAGATGGTCAAAAGAACGTTTATTTTCTTTGTTTTAGTGACACCCCATTTCAATAACTAGGGAATAATACCCTTTCTAAATGAAGCAGTTGTTTTAAATCAGGAAGCTCTGAATAGATGCTAGAGCAGCTTATTTTCAAGAACTTGCTCAACCTCTTTTATATTTCATCACAAAATCAAGAAATGTACATATAATTTTTTACACTTATTTTACAGAGTCAAGTAGAAGTTTCTTACAGGCATAAATCCTGAAAATGCAAAAGGAGCATTCAGCATAAATACAATGAAGAGAACATAAGGATCAGACTGCTGTTTCCATTTGGACTGCAGTAATTTACACAAAGGAAAATGTACATTGTTCTAGGTTTTCCAGAGTTCATTTGGTTTGGCTTGTTTCCAAGTGAGGGTACGGTAGGGGGACCTGCTATTTGAAGGAAGTAACCTGACCCCTGTGGTACCTCGTGTGCAGGAACATAGCTACTGTGGCACAAGCTGCACCTGAAGTGGTTACCCCACTTACTTCCTGTCCTCTCTTTTAACTTGACCCAAACCAAATAAATTCTAGAATAGGGTCAGCTACAAACAATATAGTTAGAAATATTACCCCTGCCGAACAGAAACATTGCATCTTTAGAAAATCTAACACTTGTCTTCATATTCAGAATGGTTACATTAAACCACCCAAAGAGAACAAATAATTCACATTCTTATGGAGTTAAATCAAGGTTGATTTCAGGGACCTTTAAAGATTTACCTATTTCCCCTTCAGAGTCAGCAGAATTAGAAAATTTTTGTCTACTTAAATCATATTTAGGTGAAAGTAAAAGCTAAAAGTCAGAAAATGACAGTGAAATATTCCCATATCAGACATGATTGCATTCCAAAACCAGATACTGATGAAAAAACAAAACCATCATTCAAGTCTGAATAAAAAAAGATATGTATAGGCATAAGTTTTTCTAATGTATTAACAATCAGTTTCATATACAATTTTTGACCTGATTTACATATATTTTTATAAGTGAAAAATTAATGTTACATTTTCCATATACAAAATAGTATTCAATTATTTAAAAATCCATACAAATGATATTTATTACTGTCTCTCATTTCAGCTCTCATCAGCGTCTTTCCTCTTTTGTGTTTTTTAATTCTGCAAACTGCCGCTACCATAGAGATAACTATTCAGTCACGAATTTGTTGTCACTGAGTGCATGGGACGTGAAGTCTATGTGTGCTGGGACATACCATTCACCAAACTTCGCAGCTGTTTCATGACTGTCTCTATCAACTTCTGTTTGTCTCGATCATTCTTCCTGAACTGAGCAAATATATTGTTCTTTTTGCTAGTATCCTTCATCCTAGGAACATATGTGAATGAAGAAGCTTAGTAAAAGAAATTATAACTTATGCTGTCACAAGTAAAGAATCTTGGGGTGCTCTGAATTATCTAACATTAAGCCTATGCTTGAAAAATATATTTCAAAGAAAATAAGTACTAATAGAATTAGGGAAATAGGTACCACACAAAAAAATTAGCAGCTTTATTCTACATTCTCTTTAAAGGGGTATTTTTGCATTAGTATATAAATCTAAAGTATATTATTTTCTAATATCATTCCATAAGTATGTTAAAATATATACCCTCTATTAACTGCAAATTATATTCATAGCAAGACAAGGTAAAAGGAAAAATAACATTAGAAAATTTAAAGCAGCAATTTTTTTTTTTGCCTCAGTGGTGTTTCATGGTATTGTAAAATAAATTTACATGTATTTTAAACAGTTCTTTTTCTTCCCAAGTAAAATACACCATAGACATTTTGAAATGTGGGGAAATAATATACACTTTTAATTTAACAATTAAAATTTTTAATAGTGATACTTAAAATGAAAAATGATTGAGTAAAAAAAAATCTGCCACATAATTTGACAGAACCCAACACCTACACTTGTATTATTTTTAATTGGACAAGATACACCAGTAAGTGTCCTGTTACTCCAGTTTTTACTGTTTTATTTTCTAAATCACATGCTTCTCTGCTACAAAGAACCCGGGCCCATAACGGTGGGGTTTGATAGCACTCGCTGGTGGCAGCCATTCCAATTCTGAGCCACATTTTACAAAATAACTTCTTTCCTATGTTACAGCATAAAATATAGTTCCAGTTCTCCCTTGTCTCAAGTAAACACATTTCTAAGGCCAATGAAGCCTGCTACTGAGAGTACAGTAGGAAAAATGTTTTGTTCCTATTAACATAAATAGCAATCTCATACACCAACACTGAAGGGCAAAAAAGAGGCTTATGTTTTGGTTATTAAAATGGACTGAGCCTTTAAGCTCCCTTTAGACATTTCTCTTTTGATGAAAATCTCTAGTTCTTTAATCACTGAATCACAAAATGCTAAAATATTATGTAAAAAAGTTTTCAGAATATACTCACTTCTCCAAAAGAGTAAGGGCTGTGTTTGGATTCACCCGGAGGTACTTAGAAGCTGGCTGTCCATAATCAGCTAGATAAGTAGACCAATCCCAAACCATAAACAGGTCAAGGAGCTGAGAAAAATGGGGAAATGTTAAACCAACTTTTAGCTACTTACCTACAGCTAATACATAAGTATATGCCACTCTAGATCCACTGTAACATGACCTGCTTCTTAGATAAAACAGAGTAAGGAAATTCCTTTTTGAAACTTCATTAACTGCACTTTATAATCAAAATAGTATTTACTGTCTTTTTACTTTTAAAGTCATTAAAATTGTCAGGGGTTGCTTTTCTAATAAAATACTTGATTGCATTTTAAAATAAGTATAAAATGAAAACAGTTAATATTAACTATATTAGGTATAGAGATTTAAACTTTACATATTATTCAGTTCACAAATTTAATAAGGGTTGGTGCTACTAATTGAAGAATGTTAAAGAACTTAAATTTAACCTTTTCTCTTAAAGGTTAAGTATGTTTACCTTTCTAAGAAGCCATTTGCATCTAGACTTTCCCAAAGTAATTTAAACCAAAAGCTCGGATAATCTCAATTAAGTGCATTAAACAACCTCTGCTGGATTCTCCCTGGTGATAGATCCTCAGTAGTCTTATGAAAGGAGGGCTTCAGGACTCAGCATGTTAACTCTAGGCAATCATTTTGTATAAACAAACAACAACAAAAAAGAAACCCTCTTGTTTTCTGTAATGTTTTAAAATCGACTATTTGCTTTATAATCTCCAGTTAGAACTGTTGTCAAATATGGAAGTAATCTTTTAAAAGCAATGCCATGCCTAAACCAAAGCACCAAACTCCTTATCCAACTTTAAAACCCTAATCCCCTTTAAGCCATTTAAAACCAACTTCCTATCCCCATTTGAATTGTTTCAGAAAGCTAAATGCTTTACTTACTACCTTCCTTCAGTTTTTATATTATTCCTTCTTTTTTGTTTTAACTAAGAAGTATACTGCTTTTGCTTTCAAATGAATGAAGCATTTACATTTACGCATACGCTATTCGAGCCACTAAATGTGAGAGGAATAAAACTTCTGGGGTGGTTCAAACCTAAAGAAAGGTTACAAGAAACTAGCTCTTCCTTTGGAAGATAATGGACTTGTTTGACTTTTCCCATCCAACAAACAGCTATTAATAGAGAATTTCTTTGTAAAAGGAGGAAAATTCTATCATGAAAATATTAAGTACCAATATTAAAAGCCACTCTATTTTTTTTTTCAGACAACATTCTAGGCCATACCAAAATTTAAAACATTGGTACAGAAACTACATTGACACAAAGTTAAAATAATATACTATATCTTTTAAAAAAGGGAACTTATTTAAAGTTCTGTGTAATTTTTGACTGTTGCAGCAAGTACTTTTTTTCCTTCCTTTCACAAGGAGGAAAAGTTACTTTCATATTCTCCCATGGTGAAAATGTAAATTTGTGATACTTCTCTGCAATGTGATTTTGTTATATGTTTAAGAACCTTATAAAAATGGTCATTCTCTTTGACTCAGTAATCATACTTATAGGAATCTAACTCCAGGAAACAATAATAAAGATGGACAAAAAAGTATGAGCAAAGATATTAATCTCAAAAATGTTACTTGTGTTATCAAAAAACTGAAGAGAAAAAAAAACCGAAAATAGCCTAAATCTCAATGTTAAGATAATGATTAAATAGGAAGATATATCTACAAGACTATTATGCTGTTATTAAAATTGGTCTACACAGAATTTTAAATAGCTTAGGAAGATGCTTATAATAACTGTTGCTACTGAAATTACATAAAAACCCATCAAAAAAGACTGGAAGAAAATTTGAGAAAATGTTCTGAATGGCTGTTATTTGTGTGATGGGATTATGGGTAATGTATTGTCTTCTTTATTTTCACAATATTTCACAATGGACATGTATTAACTCTAGAGTTAGAAATAAGGTTTGCATATTTATATATTAAATTTCGATAATGACTACTCCTCACAGAGTCGTTAACAAAAGCCTCATTTTGAAGGATTCCTCTTCAGGTTAGGTATGTGTTTGCACAAGTGTGTGTGGGCATGCGCACAGTCAGCAGAAAGTAACACTTAATAACTGTATACTGGCTGTAATCTCCTTTTCTTTCCAAAAGGCATTAGCAACATGACCTTTGGGATTTGCAAGAGGAAGAGGCCTTAACAAAAGTCTGTTTTTCTCTTGTGCAGATCTACCCCAGGTGGGAAAGGAGGAGCCCACTTAATTAATTAAAAACCTACACCAACTCCAACTGTGAATACAGAACTGGTTCTTCTACGGCACCAACACAGACTTTCCTAGATAAAGAAATATTATGCTTACAATTTTCACATATGGCCAGACAATCCTATGCAAATCTCTTACCTCTAGACATTACAGGACCACAAAATTTAACCTACCTGCCCACATGTAGACAAATCTCATCGACATGCTTTCAATTTTACACTAATACTTTATAGAACTACATATAGTGCAGAGTTAACTTGAAGATAGCTGTGGAATGCATTGCCAATGTGGATAAAAGGGCTAAGCACCTAGATAACATTCATTTATTCATTCAACAAATATTGACGGCTCACCTACAAGGAGGCAGCGAAGTAGCATCTGTATTAGGCACCAGGATATAGTATTGAACAAGACAAAGTCCCTGACCTCAAAGAGTTCACATTATACGTGGAAAAGGTGGAGAGGCAGACAGTTAACAAGGAAACAAGTAATATTTTGATGTTAACATGACAAAATTATCTTAAAATAACTATTCACACAAAACCCTAGTATTTTAAACTACCATAACATATAAGGAAGCTACTATCAATTTAATATTAAGTAAGATAGAAACTAATGATTTATGTAGGAGCCAGTGACTGCTTGCTCATTGTTCTCTGCCCATGAATCCAGTGGCTGTAAACTTGAGCACCACTTCAGTGTCTATGTCCTAAAGTATAAATGGACGTGGGTGGAGGAGATATGGGGCCAGCAAGCATGCCGATCTCATATTCTGATTTCTCATTTTCATGTGTGTAAGGATTTTTCAAATGCACCATACTGCATCAATAAGTAAATAGAAACAAACTTCACAAAACGAGGCAGGAAAACGCATAAAATGTGTCCAACAGAAGTGTAACTACTCAGTAGATATTCAAGAAATAACTGGATGATTGATGATGCCAGACCACTATTCCAAGTTTACTTAGGCTTTTTTCTTAGGCTTCATGAGTACAAAAAATGAGCACCCTCCAGATCCCTTTGGTTATGCTGACAGCTCTCTGAAAAAGGCCAACGTTGGCCTGCAGGCAAATGAGGGCCAGTGAACGCAGTCAACTGACTTCCCCCATCTCTCCCAGGATTTGACTGGAGCATTGGTAAAGCCAGATTCCCTCACAAGAAAGCACTGGGTCTAATGTTGAATGCGTTAAACGTTCTCCCTAGAGAAAGAAGCACTAATATTTCTGAATGGTCTTCTGGTATCCCTTATCCATAATTATAAGGTCCTTTTTCATTTTAAAAAATTTTAAACTGAAGTGAAAGATGTAACACAAAACGAGAATGTTATGAAACAAACACTATACCAGGCCGAGTGATGGACTGAACCCATTTCTGTAGGCTGCTACCCATGCCTGCTTTGACTAAGATGCATGATCTCTGATCTTTGGGATGGTTTAAAAAGAACATGACTGCTCTGTAGCCAGAGTGTGACAGGAAGAGATGAGGAAACTGGAGTGATGACAGGTACAACCACTGACACTCACCTTCACTCCACACAAACAGCCAGTGCCTTGGGACCTGCCTCTCACATTCGGTCAGGTTTCATGGGATGCACTATGTCCTTAATAGTAAAACCTTATTATGGAAAACCTCATTTCTCTATCTCAAGTTTTGCTTCCTTAAGATGGCAATACATAAACAATACATTTACTATTAATCACACCAAATCTCTCTCAGTCTTTTAAATAAACAGTAAGACATAGTCTCAACAGGTGAATTTATTATTTAACATATATACCTAAAATTCAAAGATGTAGATCAAATATGAACAAAAACAAAAATCTTCCCTAGATTATCCAAGAGCAATTTTACAATTACTTATTAAAGGATAAAGTTAGGCATATTATAATGAAAATTGGTATTAAGTTCTATAAATGGGTTTGTTCCAATAGTCAAGTAAAGTAATCCACCTTAAATCCTTTTGGGAAGTAAGCAAAGTATGGATCATATAAAAATGAACAGCAAAATAATGTGCCTCAGTTCTATCTCATCATGATTTATAAGATTACCTAAAATTAGTATCCTAACTTTTTTTTCACCAAGGATTCAAAAATACCCTTCATAACTAATCTGATAACATAAAGTGGATTTATGCCAATATTTGTAAGTGAGTTGTAAAAGTTTCACTTCCTCAGCGTTCCCTGTGTGTGTCCACCAAACAAAAAGATTCAGCTTACGGAAAGAAATGGTTGCATGGGTGGTCCCATTTATATGCTCAAATAGTTGAATCACTGAAGAATTCATCTGTGTCATCACATTTAGCTTGCTGACAGTTTCCCATCCTAAGTCTCACTCTATATCTACACTCAAGAAACTTGGGGTCTCAGACCTGTTGAGATCACTTTGTGCAAATGACACAATGAATCTAGGCCAATTTAAAACCATTCTATGGAACTCGAAGTGACTTTTTGCCTTTGTAAAAGTGAACCCAGAGTGCAGGTCATTTTTTCCTTGAATCTGGTTTAGCTTTCTTTGTTTTGGGTCTTTTGGGTTTTGCTTTTGAAGCACCTCAGGGGCAGTGACCCAAGACAGAAGATAAATAAAGTTAAGCCAACCTCAAGAGAAAAGCAATTGGGGATACCAGGTTTGCTTTTGTAAATGTGAACAGTGACCTGGGGGCTCAGGGTCAACCTTAGTCCCCCAAAGTCCCTTTTTCCAAACACCAAATCCACCTGGGACCTCAGAGTTGATTTGCAGATTCCAAAAGTAAACCAGGAGATCATTTTTCCTTTGCCTCCAAAAAACAAAACCAAAGCAAGGGTTCCTAGAGGGCTTCTGAGATTTAAACAACACAAAAATCCTAAACCATAATACAGCTTTACGAAGAAATATGAGTAATTGGGCACGGGGGATTCAAGAAAAATGGGTCTTATTAAATTGGCCACAGTGGGAAAAATACAAGCCCCTTTCTAAATAGATGTTGAAATCAAACGACAAGCTATATGATTTTTAAAGTACTTGGTTTTACCCACTTTCCAGCTCTCTGAAAACCACATTTGGAAAAATCCACATACAGCACGGAAGAGAATCTTAAGTAGCAGACAGAAAGGGCTAGGGCAACACTAGGAAGAAGCAGTATTGTACCTCCCACCCCCTCACTTTTTGTCCTCCTCATGCCTTTTACTCTCTGATGCACCTGAGCCCTCGCCCACACCTGCCTTTCCCAGCGGGCCTCTCCACTCCCCGCCGTGTGAGGACTCGGAGGAGCTTTGAGTATGTTGTGCTGCAGAGGTTAAAAGGCACCGGTCTTTTCAAGTCACCGCACCCAGGTGAACAGCACACAGCAGAGGTAGACTGTTCCTAAAGTGTTCTTGATGGTAAGCTATGTCGTAGTCCTAGATAACTACTTTCCATCCCTACTATTACTACTACTGTCCTAGTTCCAATATAGGAATCACCCCCTGAGGCCTTTGGTCTTGCCTATCCCCTTTGCCTCTCCCTTCCAATATGCCAGATCCATCAACCTTTACACACTGATGCCAGAGATCCAGCTAAAATACAAATTTGATCACACCATTCATTTGCTTAAAACCTTCAATGGCTTCCCGAGTCTTACATGATAAAGTTTTAGTTCTTTAACATGACATGAAAAGTTATTTTGCACCTGATCCAGGTCAACCTTACGGCTTCTTCTCCTGACTTGTAACTTAAACTCCTAAACGAGAAATACTCAGAACTTATAAACCATGAAATGATAAACCTGTACATTTATCACTTTCTTCTCTGTGTGGAGTCTCCTTCTCCTCTTCATCCAGGTAACTTACTTATTCCATAAAATTTAAGTCAGGATTCACCTCTCTCAGGAAGCCTTCGCAGACCAGGTGGTCTTGGTTGGGTTGGCTGTTCCTCTTTTATAGCACCCTCCATATATCTCGAGTAGTTTTCACAACATATTGATATCATTGGTTAATTTCTGTCGATTCACTAAAGAATCAAGTATCAATTAATTCCTTTTGTAGTTGGGTGACTCATGGCTACCTCAGCCCTGTCTCTTTCCAATATCCCAATAGTTGAAGTGCCCTGTCTTCTTCCTAAAAATGACCTTTGTAAGTGCCTCAAAGCTGGTGACTTATTTTGCTTAATATCTGTATCTTCACATTTGTCCCACTTCCTGGTATAAATTAAATAAATGCATGTTGAGATGAACTTCATAGGTTACCTTTTGATATAGAATTTTAAGTCTACACTGAACCCACATCTTACATACTAATAGTTTACATGTAAACTATTAATAGTTAAGACACCTCTGAATTTTTAGTAACATCTTATAATTATTATGAAAGCCACACTAGTCCTTTTTTGTGCTATAGAATATACTAAAATATTTCACAACCAAAGTTCTGCTCTTAAGATTACCTTTTGTCAACCAGTGGTGACACCATCAAACATGTTAAACAAACATTCTTGGGTCATACATTTAATTTTCTGTCCAGATCCATTACAATATCTGCCACTCTTATATAGCAAGTAGTTATGTAATGACTTCACCATTGGAGCTCAGACTTCCAATATTAAGGAAATCAAACCCTGAAACTCATGATTAGAGATGTTTACTAGACTTTCAATTCTCCCTGATGAGTCATTTTGCTTCACTGAAGCAATGAAGAAATAAGATCTGCTTGTATGACTTGACTGTGGAAGAATTTGAACAATGAAGGAAGACAATTCGGATTAGCCAATGAAGAAAAATTGGATGCCAATGTATCTATACTCAAGGATATATTAGAGAGAGTAGGTGCTTCAATGAAGAAAGTTAGACTATCTGGGTTTTCTTTATGTACTCCTTCATAGCACAATTGTTAAGAAGTAAAAAAAGGGGGCTCTAGCCAGTTTGGCTCAATGGATAGAGCATCGGCCTGTGGACTGAAGGGTCCCAGGTTCAATTCTGGTCAAGGGCACATGCCTGGGTTGCAGGCCTGATCCCCAGTAGGGGCCGTGCAGGAGGCAGCCAATCAATGGTTCTCTCTTATAATTAATGCTTCTATCTCTGTCTCCCTCTCTCTTCTTCCTTCCCCCCTTCCCTCCCTTTCACTCTCTCTAAAAATCAATGGAAAAAAAAACATCTTCAGGTGAGGATTAACAACAACAAAACACAAAAAAAGAATTTAAGGGGTTTTGTATCCTCACTCATTTTATTTCTTTCTAATCTTATAATAGATTTTATAATCTTTACTCAAACAATTTTTCAAGAAATATATTTTGGCCCTAGCTAGTTTGGCTCAGTGGATAGAACATCGGCCTGCAGACTGAAGGGTCCCAGATTCGATTCCAGTCAAGGGCACATGCCCAAGTTGTGGACTCGGTCCCCAGTGGGGGGTGTGCAGGAGGCAGCCAATGGATGATTCTCTCTCATCATTGATGTTTCTATCTCTCTCTCTCTCTCTCTCTCTCTCTCTCTCTCTCTCTCTCTTCCTTCCTCTCTGAAATCAATAAAAATATATTTTAAAAAAGAAATATATCTCATTTACTTTTCTAGAATCTAAAAGGAGCTTCTCTTATGCTAGACAATTTATTAACCCCTAGTTATCCAGTTACTTGCGGACCTGATTGTACATGTAATACATTTGTCAGGTATAATTTGCTCAATAACATGTCAGAACCCTGCTGCTTAGTTTGTTCAATGATAAATTAGTTTTTCTACAACCTCACGGCATAATTAAATGTGAAAGAAGGGCAGTAATCAGACTATACCGAAGCTGATTCACTCAGGCGAGAGTGCCTAGCATGTAGCCATGGCTTCCCTGTGGGGCCTGACACTTTCCTGAGTGCTTAGTAACAAATTTCTGGGATAGGGATAGGCCAATGGTGACAACACTGTGACATTCTGGCCATGCAGGTATCCACATGAACTTCAAAATGGGCAATAAGTTTGAAGATGCAGCTTAGTTAAGAAGCAGCTATTGGTAAAGAGCTTCAGCTATGGCTATAAACTTTCACTACAGGCTTATAACAGCAAAACACAAAAAGAAAAACCAAATAAAAACAACAGGGGAAGGGCTTATTTTCTTAGGAAGATAAATGCAGCCTGCGGAATCAAGTGGCTTGTGCCCTAAGCTCTACAACGCTTGCCTGATGTGAATCTGCACTAAGGAGTGCCAGTGCAAAAAGAAATCCCTACCTGACCTCTGGGTAACCTGAACAGGAAATGAGGACATTTCTAAGCAAAATAGGCTGTGTCATCCTGCTAAACTAATGGTTTCCATTGACACTTGCATAAACATCTTACATGAGGCCACCAGAAAAAACTCAAGCCATAGCATCTCTTCTCTGTTTTTGGGTTAATCCTCACCTGAGGATATTTTTCCATTGATTTTTAGAGAGAGTGGAAGGGAGGGGAAGAGACAGAGAGAAACATCAGAGACACATTGATTGGTTGCCTCCTACATGCGAACTGGGCCAGGGATTGAGCCAGCAACCAACGAGGTATGTGTCCTTGATCAGAATTGAACCCGGGACCCTTCAGTCCACAAGCTGATACTCTGCACTGAGCCAAACTGGTTAGGGCAGCATCTCTTCTTTGTGACACATTTTGTTATACGGGCGGCCAGTAGACCGGCACATCTAATATTAAAGCTTCTGTGGTGGAATTCAGCAAAGAAGGGAGAGCCCCTTACCAGGTAAGAAACCACAACCAAGGTACATGCCCTTGACTTGAATCAAATCTGGGACTCCACAGTCCACAGGGCGACGCTCTATCCACTGAGCCAAACCAGTTAGGGCTATTGGGCTTTTATTATATAAGATTTTCAAC
>NW_005871114.1:4572611-4636688 GCF_000147115.1 Myotis lucifugus
TCAAGGGCATGTACCTTAGTTGCAAGGCACATCCCCGGTGGGGGGTGTGCATGAGGCAGCTGATCGATGCTTCTCTCTCATCTATGTTTCTGACTCTCTATCCCTCTCCCTTCCTCTCTGTAAAAAATCAATAAAATACATAAAAAATTTTAAAAAAGCCCAACTGAAACGGCAGCTGGCCCCACCCCCCAGCGGGGACCCCCACCCTGATCCGGGGCCCCCATCAGGGCAGGTTGGCCGGCTCCCACCTGTGCACTGGACCTCTATTCTATATAATAAAAGGGTAATATGCAAATTGACTCTAATGGCGGAACGACCGCTCGACCAGTCACTATGAGGTGCACTGACCACCTCTCTGTTTTTTCCCCTGGCCGGCAGGCTCCGATCACCTGAT
Organism: Myotis lucifugus; assembly: GCF_000147115.1. Lineage (NCBI taxonomy): Eukaryota > Metazoa > Chordata > Mammalia > Chiroptera > Vespertilionidae > Myotis > Myotis lucifugus. The sequence goes on from NW_005871114.1 coordinate 4,573,006, forward strand.
GGCAGATGGGGAACCGGGGGTAGGTGGCGGGGGATGTGGGTGGCACCAGGCCAAGGCCCCTGCTCCACCAGTCACCCCACACACAGAAGGCAACCCGCGGCGGGGGGCAGGAATGGCCAACCTCTCGGTCCCTTCCCCCAGCCATCAGGCTCCAATCACCTGATGGCAAATGGGTAACTGGGGTGGGTGGTGGTGTGAGGTGGGGCCAGCTGCAGGCAGCCAGGGAAGATGGCCCTGATCGCAGGTCAGGCCTAGGGACCATACCCGCACATGAATTTCATGCGCAAGGCCTCTAGTCAATTAATAAAAGATTTTTTTAAAAAGGAATTTAATTCTTATCAAGAATTGAGTAATTAAGAGTATTCAATGGTTTTGAACTATTCAACAAAAACTACAACTTAAAAATAAGTCACGTTTTTCAGAATAATTAAAAAATATCTGGCCCTAGCTGGTTTGTCACAGTGGATAGAGCGTAGGCCTGTGAACTGAATGGTCCCAGGTTTGATTCTGGCCAAGGGCACATGCCCTGGTTGCGGGCTCAATCCCCCCAGTAGGGGCCGTACGGGAGGCAGCCGATAGATGATTTTCTCTCTCATTGATGTTTCTATCTCTCTATCCCTCTCCCTTCCTCTCTGAAATCAATAAAAATATATTTTAGAAGAACTTGTATGCATGCATATAAGCATAACCAATAGACACAAGACACTGGGGTGTAGGGGAGGCCAGGGGAATGTCAAGGGGGGGAAAAAAGGAGACATATGTAATACTCTTTGTAATACTTTAAGCAATAATAATTTTTAAAAAGCCCTAGGGAAAACAAACTTGGGGGGGAAAAAAAGATACTCTTCCTTTGCTAATCCTCTCAAGTGTGGATTTTTTTTAAAATATATTTTATTGATTTCCTACAGAGAGGAAGGGAGAGGGACAGAGAGTCAGAAACATCGATGAGAGAGAAACATCTATCAGCTGCCTCCTGCACACTCCCCACTGGGGATGTGCCCGCAACCAAGGTACACGCCCTTGACCGGAATCGAACCTGGGACCCCTGAGTCTGCAGGTCGATGCTCTATCCACTGAGCCAAACCGGCCAGGGCTCAAGTGTGGATTTCTATTGTTGCCTATAATAAACCATTTTTTTCTTAAAAAAAAATAAATAAAAATAAAAATATATTTTTAAAAAATCTGATATTTGGTTACAGTGCTTCAGAATGTTGGAAACTGACACCATTTGGTTGGGAACAATCAAGCTCCTCCAATGTCTCACCTAATCAATATCCTATGGATATTATTTGCTTTCTAATTATAGTTCACTTGGATAAAAAGTGCTATTTCATGACACCAATATTACATTTATTCACAGGCCCTATTAAATTCCCTTCCAATTCAATTTTGAAAAATATCAAACTACAGTGGGGCCTTGACTTACGAGTTTAATTCGTTCCGTGACGGAGCTCGTAACTCAAATTACTCGTATGTCAAATCAACAGTGAACGAGTGAGACACGTGATGCTGGGCTGATGTTGTGGCGTTCACTGTGACATTCGCTGCGCCAACTAGCGGTGGGGTATCTGAAGCTGGCTCGTAACCCGAATTTTAGCTCGCAACTCAAAGCAAAAAATCGGCCGAGAGACGGCTCGTATCTCGAAAAACTCGTTAGTCGGGACACTCGTAAGTCAAGGCCCCACTGTACTTTCATTCTGAATTAATCATTTAAGAGTGTTGTAAACTTTGGGTCTCAAACTCCTCTTCTATTTGACATTAGCAATGAAATGATGATGCTAACCCAGTCTTTGGATACAAGGAGTTCATAAGTATAATGAAAGAGATATTCACACAATTATGAACGTGCTAATTACACTGATAGAATTATGTATAGGTTATTATTATTAGAGCGTTCAATCTTATCTGGGGGATGAGAAGTAAACACAAGACAGCATCTTAGGTAGAACCCAAACTGAGTCTTAAAAAGGAGTTAATCGAGGGAAGGGTAGTATTTCAAACTGATGGGACAGCATAAGAAAAGGTACAAAGAGGAGAAATAGCTGTGCATATGGGGGGTGTTACGAACTTTAGTATTGCTAAACTGAAATATAAGTTAAGGAGTAGTACAAGTCAGGCTGGAGAAGGGCATGGGGAGCTGGGTCATTAAAGGACATTTATGCTGGGTTTAGAAACTTAGGGAAGCTTTTAAACAAGGGGAGTCCCATGGTCAGATTCATCACTTAGATAAGTAATTCCAACAGCTCTGTGAAGAATGGATTTGAGGAGAAAACATTAAAAGTAGAAAAATAATTAGGAGACCATTGTGATAATCTTGAAATACACTAGGACAGACAGGTAGTTGGGATAGAGAGAAGACTATGGATAGGTAGTAGACAAGTATTTAGGATGGAAAGAATAGGATGGTTTTGAAAATATTTAGGAGGAAAAAATTTCCTGGGACATGATGACTGACGATGGGGACATGGCAGAGCGATGCCATTAACCAAAATAGAGAACACAGAAAGATGATATGGTTTGAGAATGAGGGAAGATATGTGTTGACAGCTTTGGCCACATAGGATGTGAGACATACATCCCAGTGGAAACATCTACCAAGCAACTGGTATGTATCTAGGGCATACAGCACTTATGCCAGAGAGAGATATGTGAGTAGGGGGTAGAAAAGGAAAACAAACGTTAGAGTACAGCCTTTGAACAAAAGAGAATTTTAAAGAGGACATGATTAACATGATCAAATGCAGTGAAAAGAAGCAGTAAGATTAGGGCTAAAACATCTACCAGCCTTCCCTAATGAGCTAAGCGAACAGTGTTTCGGCAGTGTGGCAAAGCAGAGAATAGTGGATGGAGGAATGGATGAGAGATGAGGAAATAAGGTTATAAAATTAATTATAAATCATTCTTTTAAGGAATCTGGGTACAAAGAAGAAAAGAGATTGAAAATAGCTAGAATGAGACTAGAGAAGGTATTTCCCCTCCCGCCCACCTGCCCCCCCTTCCCTCTCTCTCAGATAGGAAAGATTTGAACATGTTTTTAGGCTAAGGTAGTTAGGAAAACGATAAAGCAGAGGAAAGACAGATGAATAACAAAACAAAGTCTTATGAAAAGATGCAGTCAAGGGCATAGGAAGATGAGAGAGCCTTGACTAAAACAGCTACCTGTTATTTGAGTGTGAAGGAAAGGAAATGAGGATGCATATAAATATAGATACACTGATTACAAAAGCAACAATGAGAGATCAATGGTGATAGAGATGAATGAGGAAGCTCAAAGGGGCTGGAGCTTTCACTCAGGTGAAGGAACAATCCTATCTAATAAAAGAGTAGTATGCAAATTAACCATCACTCCATGACAAAGATGGCAGCGCCCATAGTGGCTGGAGGGGAAGGGGGGAGACGCTGGCGGCAGCACCCCAGCGACGCGAGCCCAGCGTCCCGCGCCCTGGCCACACGGAGGGAGGGGCCTCTGGCCAGAGACTGGGTCACAGGACACTGGCATCGTTGCAGGCCAGGCTGAGGGACTGCCCCCGCCCCCCCCCCCCGCACAAATTTTGTGCACCAGGCCTCTAGTGGTCTATGAATAGAAATGAAAAACTAGGAGAAAACCAAAGTCTCAATCACTCTGTGGAGCATATGAAAGAATGCATGGCTACCACTAGCGAGGGCTACACAGTCAGCAGTATCCTCAGAATTCTGTGACAAGGAGGTGAAGAAAAACATTCTGTCCAATAGTTAAAGCTGTAGGGCCATTTCCATTGGAATGAAGGTGTAAGAGGGTTAGAAGTGAACAGATAGTGCAAACAAACCAAGGAGTGACTAGACAGGAAAAAGGTTGGGAGGTGGGAAGGAATGCAGTAAGAAAATACTAAGTGCCTTATCCAGTTTAGCTTAGTGGATAGAGCGTTGGTCTGTGGACTGAAGGGTCCCAGGTTCAATTCCGGTCAAGGGCATATGCCCAGGTTGCATTTTGGGCTCGATCCCCAGTAGGGAGTGTGCAGAAGGCAGCGGATCAGTGGTTCTCTCTCATCATTGATGTTTCTATCTCTCTCTCCCTCTCCCTTCCTCTCTGAAATCAATGAAAAAAAATTTTTTTAAAAAAGGTAGTGAGAAAAAAGAAAAGAAAGTACTGAGTAGGGAGAAAGTACTTAACTCTATTGAGAAATCAAATATTTTAATCTTCTAGAATGAGGGACAGTGCATGAGTTTCAGAAGGCTGTCATGAGGTTTTCAAAAGTGCAGAGAAGCCTCTATATTTGAATGTAGGTGATCTCAAGACATCTAGAGCAGCCGCAAGAGCCCTGATTAAAGGGAGAGCTTCTAGGAGGTTTGGTTTGATTTTCTGAAGACCCTTCCAATTCTCAAGTCTTAGGATTTCAGGACTATGAAGATCATGGAGTCACAGACCACAGTAATTGAACGATGATTTGACATTTAAGAAAACACAAAAGAGACAAAGGAAAAAAAAACACTGAATTGTAAAACACCCCAAGAACTAACCTGTCACTTAACATTAAGTACTAAGTAAGTACTGTAATGTATATCTAAGGAGGAAGTTCAGGCAAAAAATACTATGAATGTTTAATTTTCAAATAAAATAATCCCTTCAGCACTTTCATCCTCTTGACATGTTAATAAAAATTTTCATAATTATATATCCATTTGGATCTTAAGAGGTCATTATTGACCTAAAAGACACTAATCTAAATTTCTTTTAATATACGGTAAATATGGCAGAATGCACCACTTCAAAGTGCTAGCTGAATATTCACAGTGTTTGGTTCTCTGAGCCACCCAAATTTGAGGAAGGGTGACTCTGTGGGCCACTGAGAACTTCCAAAAGCTTGGATTATGTACATATACCTAGTTTATTAGATATGTTTGTTTTCACTTTTCCAACCAAGTTATGAGTCCTTCAAGGGCAGGGTACTAGCTCTTCCTTCTCCCTTAGGGTACTCAATAAAAGCTTGTTGAACTGAACTAAATTATATTACACACAACACTTTGAGAAGCAAAAGTTTGATTATCTTTTCTCTGACAGAACACAGCCACAAAGGAAAAGCAGAGAGATTAATGCACAAAAGGAAGCTTTAAATTTATACCACTGGAAAAGCTTTGTAGAAATATAGTTTGAAACTGTGCATCTTTCTCACATAGATTACCTACAGTGGATCCTGATTAACCCACTGTTAATTTTTCTTTATCTCTATTTCAGGTCATTAGTTGTATTTGTGTATAACTTAACTTGCAAAACTCATTCTAGTGAAGTACAGGCTTTTCTATTCTTTATGAAAGGAGAAGCTGAGTTTCAGAAAGATTAACTGTCTTGTTCAAATTTATATATGAAGTAGGGTTAGAATCTAACTTCCTCAATTTATAAGTTAAGTGCTTGAACAACTATATTAGGATGGCTAATTTACATAGGTTTCCTTTTATTGGTGTGTATAACCAATCTGCTTTCAAACGAACGCATGGTAAGGTTTTTTATTGTTAATCCTCACCCGAGGACATTTTTCCATTGGTTTTTAGAGAGAGTGGAAGGCAGAGGAAGAGACAGAGAGAAACATTGATGTGAGTGAGACACATCGATTGGTTGCCTTCTGCATGCACCCCGACCAGGGCTGGGGAACCTGCAACCAAAGTACATGCCCTTGACCGGAACCGAACCCGGGACCCTTCAGTAAGAAGGCCAACGCTCTGCTCACTGAGCCAAACTGGCTAGGGCATGTAAGGTTTTTTTAAACACTGTGGTAAGATTCACACTGGATATGATAAATATAACATAGACAGTCTCAGGAATTTTGTTTTATATAGCAAAAAGATCATAACAGTGAATATGATTTTTGGTTATAATACTCATTAGTATATGAAACAAACAGTGCATTATTGCTATTTTTCTGCCAAAATATTTAAATAAATATTTAAACTTCTCATAAACTATTCTCCCAATCCAAAATCTGTAATGGGAAGGAAAAAAAAGTAGGAACATTTTTAGTCAATAAAAAAATAATTAGAGAAAAACATTATTTCTTATAAGCAAATAATATAAAGTTTGGCAAAAATGCAAATTAATGTTGAGAGGAAGTATAAAGTTACCTGTTGGAGAGTGCCAATGTTGAGATTATATCCAATAATTAATTTAATAGATGTATAATATTTATTAAAGGCCAGATTATCACTATCCTTTATTGTTGATAGGCTATTCTGAAAATTTTATCCTACCACTCTCAGTGAAAGAAATAGCAAGAATATTGATAATTAAAAACATTTAAGTTTGAGACTGCCTCTCTTTACATTATGCAATGGCTTACAATTCCCAGTCTCTGGAGACAAAGGCTTACTCCTTGTGGAGCACACTTGAAAATTTACCTCAAAATTAATCACAGTACAAAAATGCTTATACCATAAATAAGGAATATTCCATATTTTACTAAATGCACATTTACACGAATAATTTTTCCCATAAATCTGCTAATTTTTTTTTTGTCATATAGCAAACTTAAGCACTTTTTTAAAAAAATAATTCTGGTTGGTTTATTTCTTTGAGCATTATTCTGGCAATACCCAACAAATTCTACTTCACAAAAAGCAGAGAGAAATACAACTGCTCAATATATAAGTCTAAGGATATTAACTGCAGCATTATTTAGATGTAGAAACACTGGAGACCCCATAATGTCCAAAAAAAAGAGGACTTGTTTAATAAATTACGGTATCTTTATTTTCCATAGGAAGAAATGAAAAATAAAGCAGATTCATATTTACAAATATGAAATTCATGCAGTGCTGCATGAAAAATGTAAATTATAGCATAAATGACCCATTTTCTCCCCAAAAGTCAAGACCTCTACATGTGTTCACACAAGTGGGTGCATGTCTGTGTTTAAATGCACCTTATGAAAGGTCTGCAGGGAAACACAGTGATGGCTCTGAGAAACAGAAGCGGAGAGCTTTGTCTTTATACATTTCTACGTTTGCTTGTTGGTTTAAATAGTGAACATGCAATGTCAATCTCCTGATTTAATAATATAGTTATATAAAAAATGCCATGGGGGAGCTGAGCAAAGTGTACATAGGACCTCTCAACTATATTTGCAACATCTTGTGAGTCTCTAATTTTTATTACTTAAGAATAAAAAAAATTAAAAACCAGTGAGCATGTGTTATTTTTATGATTATTATGGTGTTTATCTGGTTTTCAAAAAAATCCTTTTAGAAGTAATTTTCTAAACTACAAACCAGCTCTAACCTTTTTTAAAAAACCTTCATTTATTCTTTCTCTAACAATTTTTCTGTCTTTATGTAAATTAATTTTTATGACCAATATCATGTTCTTTCTCTCTGAAGAGCTTCTTTTAACATTTACTGGTGATAAATCCTCTCAGTTTTGTTAGTCTGAGCGTTATGTGTTAAATTGTGCCCCCCCCCCAAATTCATATTTTGAAGCCCTAACTCCCAATGTATCTATATTTGGAGACAGGGCCTCTCTAACCTGTACTCTTAAATGAATCACAAGAATCTATGAATTCCAAATTTATATCAATAACTGAAGGTTATGAGCATAAGTCACATTCATAGTTAAGCACATAAAGTGTAAAGTACCAGAATTATGACACTGGAACAAAAGAGGACAAAAAGGCTAAAGTCATTTAGGTTCAGACTAATCCTTTATAATCCAAGCTCTCCCAAAGGGCAGCATACTTTTGTAATATCTGGACCTTAAGGTAAACTTTGTGAGATGTCTGGTCTTGCTGTATTCAGGAGTAAACCCACATGCATCTTCCTTTAATTCTTTGGCACTTCAAATGAATTGAGGATTGTCTAAGGGAAAAATACTTGCTGGAGGAGCTGTGTGAACAAGCTTATTGTCCTGCTACTATATCTAGTCAAGCATTCAGATACTACAACTTTGGCAAATCCCATTAATACTTTAAGAAGTCAAAGACTTTAAAACTTCTAAAGAAAGTTCCTGTGAAATAGTCACAGGGCAAGTTTAAGCAAGCAGAGTGTGTATACAATATAGTAACAAATATAATGCAAACAGAAGAAGATTTGTTTAATTATAGTGGAAATAATTGTTATTTAAAAGTGCCTTCTTCCTCATAAAAGAATAAACTGGACTAGTGGCAAAAGAATTGTATGTTATGATGCCTTAAGATTAGAAACAGAAGGCAGAAATTTCAAAGTAAAGTGTTGGCAGACGCCCAGTCTCCATGGCAAGAATTATGGCCAAACAATTCCTTCACAACTTCCAAGGCTTGTTCATGTCCCTTTAGGTAGAATCCAAAGTTTTTCATTTTGAGTCAAATACAATCAGGCTCTCCTATCTTTCGATGTTGAAGCACATCTGAACTTCTTTCCTAAACTTTATCACCATGTGGAAGTATAGTAGAGAAGGATTATCAGACTAAAAAGGGCAGAAGAAGTAGGTGATGGGGATAATGAGAGCAAGGAGATGGGTGCCCAGAGTACTTCCCTTATGAAGCAATGCTTCTGGAAGGAACTATGCTTCTCATAGTTCGCCATGATGTAGACCGGGCACACCAGCCTTGCCATCCTGATGAAGTATGGTAAGTACAGGCAGATGGCAGCTGCTGACTTAATCAATTAATGGCCTCTTCAACGCAAGCTTCACACAATTCACTAATTTTATTTTTATTAAATATATATTTTTTTTATTTCAGAGAGGAAGAGAGAGGGAGAGAAAGATATCGAAATATCAATGATGAGAGAGAATCATGGATCGGCTGCCTCTTGCACACCCCCCTACTGGGGATTGAGCCTGCAACCTGGGCCTGTACCCTTGACTGGAATCAAACCCGGGACCCTTCAGTCCGCAGGCTGACACTCTACTCACTGAGCCAAACCAGCTAGGGCATAATTCACTAATTTTAGTGATGAAGATTAGGCATGTCATGTAAAAGACTTCTTCCAGAAATAAACTATAAGCATTTTCCCTCACACATTTCATTAAGCCATTAATACATAGTTAAAATAGTTCAGGAAACAGTTTCGCAAGGTCATATAAAAGTTATTGAAAAGCAGGACTACTCCACTTTGTTTCCTGATTCCTACACAATAGTGTCTTCTCAACATACCATTTGGACACTTCAGTGGCTTTCTTTTTACACACCTTAATTTCTATCCTTTAGCCAAGATATGTTTCTGAATCTAATAGTCTTTATCTTCATTGATTCCAACTCATGTCTCAAACTGTCTACCTCTTATTTTATTGTCTATTGTTCAATTTTGTGTCCTCAGTGGCTGACTATGGTAGGCACTCAATAAACATTTGTCAAATGAATGAATAAGTGAAGAAACAAATGAAAATCCATTCACACATAATTCTTTTTATTGCAAGCAGCTTTAGGATTCCACTAACAAGTGTTTACTTTATTTACACATTGCTAGTTCCAAAAGGATTTTAAAGCAACTTACAAAAATACATGCAAGACAAATTACAACTTAATAACAGAAAAGTTAAGGACAAGAAAAAGTAAAGGTGGCAGAGAAGATAAGATCTGTATACAAAATACATGTGATGCTATCCTATACATCGGAGCTTTGTAGCTCCCAAATAAATAAGACAATATAATTAGTTAGATAACTCACAGTATTCTTGAGATTAAAAAACAACAACAACAACTAGTAATTGCTCAGGATAAATTCAACTATTTCTTTTTTAAAATATATTTTTATTGATTTAAGAGAGGAAGAGAGAGGGAGAGAGAATCATTGATCGGCTGCCCCCTGCACGCCCCACACTGGGGATCGAGCCCACAACCCAGGCATGTGCCCTGATTGGGAATTAAACCATGACCTCCCTAGTTCATAGGTTGACGCTCAATCACTTCGACTTGCTCTTCCCTCAGCCAGGCGTGCTATCTCCCCATATCTTCCCATTTCATTAAGATATCTACTCACATGTTGCCTCCTTAAAGAGGTTTTCCTTGACAATCCAATCTGATGTGGTCCACCTCACCCCCAGTCACTATCATACTGACCTGCTTTATTTTTCTCATAGAAATGAGAAATGAGCTATTTGAAATGATCACTGTTTGTTGTGGATCTCCCTCTAACAAAATGAGATATGAGAGCAGGATCTTGGCTATCTTTGCTCACCACTGTATCTGCAACACCCAAAGCAGTGCTCAGAGCAGGTGGTCAAATATTGGTCAGGTAAAGGAAGAAATATCTGAAAACAGAGCAGTTCTTGGTGATCTGGCTTGCCTGACAGCCTTCAGTTTTCCTAGAACAGTGGTGGTTAGAGAACTGCGGTTATGTCATATATGATGCCTCTGAAATCTTTTGAAAATGTTAGACCCTCTTCTCAGAAAAACACACACACAAGCAAAATTTTGCATAAATCTTTTAAAACCAACCCACAGCCCCCCAGGTGTAAAGGCATGTAAGAACATTTGTGCAATGCAATGCAATCTATGTCATAACCAATTCCATTCCACAGAGACTTGATGGCTGCGGGGGGGGGGGGGGGGGGCCGGGGGGGAACAAATAAAAAGCTGCAAATCACTCCTAACAGATTTCTCTACAAAATGTAGAATATAAACGTGGTCAAATGAGTAATAGCCATGGCTAATGGCTGCTTAGTCTCTTCACATAGCATATTGTATTGAGAAGCCCCGACGTGGAATTTTTCATGAAAGGAAATGGCACATGTGTTGATGATATGCATGGCAAGAAAACAGATCTGAGAAGCTGCCTCTTTAAAAATGGCATAGACTATACTCTTGTTCTAACTGAATGAGATTGTACGGGACCAGGAGATGAAGAGAGCAAGTCAAGTTCCAGAAATGGATAAAGTTACACACACACACACACACACACACACACACACACACACACACACACACACTAAAAAGGATTGGCTTAATATTCCAAACAGTCCATGAACTCTCTAGAGGCAGAGAAACTTCCCTGGGTACCATCAATAAAAAGATGCATGTGTAGGGTCGCAAAATGACTTTCAAAATGTATTTTTTAAGTTATGTCAGATCAAAGAAATGATGGCAGAAAAAAGAATAGATTCAGGTGTAAAAGTCCTCCCTTGCCTGCTAGGGTGGACTTGGTGTCAGCTAAGAGACCAACTGAACAAAGTCACTTTTGTTCCCCTTCCCCTTCTCTTTTAGTATCTGCAGGCGTGTAGGCTAAGTTAATGTGCAAAGTAAACCACCTGGGCAAAAAGTGTCTGCAGGTTCTAAAGGACTTAGAACTTTCTCATCACATTTTAGTACCACTAAACTGTAAGAGCCACTATTTTCTTTGTGGATGTTTGGCTTTGTTTTAAGGTTCTTATTTTGGTATTAGATTTTTTGTCTTAAGGTGCCAATTATCTTGAAAAAAGTCACTTCAACTGTATTTCCTTTTTAATACTAGGAGACCCTCTTTACAGCACACAGAAAATATAGAACTTACCTTGATTGTTTTACCAAAATATCTCTCCTTCAAACTTTTCCCATCTCATTTAGAGTGTATTAGTAAGGGGGGTGGGGAGGAGTAGTGAATATATTCTTTCTTTCTCTCAAAGTATGCACACTGTGGCTCAATAACAATAGCCTTGATGATTCACTAAGGAATCTGACAACTGTTCGGATCTGAACTCCACATAAGCTGGTATTTTAATTTCCCCACTTAAGTCTTTTCATTCTTCACAAGCAATCCTGTGTTACTGTTTCATGCTTCTGAAAAACAAGTTATTCTGTATGACTGACTGCCTGGTTCCCCGCATCTAAGCAGCATTAATCTTCTAGTAATTATCATCTTTCACACAATCATCTAAAAAAGGAAGTTCAACAATTTTTTTGGAAAACTTAACTACTATTTTTCATCATTTTTGTATTATTTGCATTTTAATATTTAAATTACACAGATCTACTGAAAGGCTTATCTATTTGCTGCCATAGCGCTCTGCTTTATCCGGTCCAGCCCTAGGAATCCACACACTAATGTAATGCAACAGTGGTCCAGGTACCTCAGTGCTTTCAAACTGTGTACTATATAACTGCTTTGCAGGATAGCAAGAGCTTTTCATTTGTGAAAAGTATTCAGTAATCAGACAGGTTTTTGGAGAAAGAGATACACCTTTACTCTAGGATTTCTCAGAGCCTTTAATGTGCTGATGAAATTGTGAACTTATAAGAGAGGGACACAATATGCAGGATTTCCTAAACTTATTTGACCAGTTTACTTTCTTCATGATTCACTGTTTCAAACAATAGGAAATGCTGCTTGAAGTTCTGCTTTATATTCAGTCATTGTTGATCACTTAAAGTATATATTGCCTTTGTCTAAATTCCTAAAATACCCCTGTCCAAAATATTTATTTATTGATAGAAAATAAATTGGTTTTGGAGCAATGACAACATTTCTTAGAAATAAGTTATAGTACTATTTTAGTATCCATATGGTGAACAAGATAAATCAAGAAATATTTACATTTGTTACACTTTTTACTTGAGAAGGCAGAGAAATGTGTCATGTATTTTTAGAAATACTTTCATAAAAAATAATTGAAATAGAAAAACAATTACCACCTATAAAGAATGTTTGTTTATATGGAACATACCTTAAGTAGAATATGTCAATACCTAATAAGGTAGTGCAAAAACACACACACACACAAAAACAACACACCACAAACAGCAAAAAACCCAAAAAACAAACCCACAACAAAACACATTTTAATACAGCTAAAAAATTTGCATTCACTTATTCAACATTTGATTGTTTACTCTGTGCCAGGAACAGTGTTAAGCAATGGATGTACAGCAGTGAACAAAAAAAGGCGAGTCCTGTCCTCCTGGGCTTGTAGTTTAGCTTTTTGCTTTTATATTGCTGATATTGTTATGAATACTTACTCTAGAATTGCTTTATTTGTAAATGTACCTTTGTTGTGGTAAGAGTATAGTTAGGCTGGAATTTAAGAAACCTCAACCCTATAACTAATTTGTGAATGAGGAATGACATAAACCATAAATATAAGCATACAGTTAATTGAAAGACAATGGAAATCATTTTACTTTTACATTGGGGGCATATATCATTTATGTCTCATAGTTTTGTGTTTTACAATTATTTTACTTTAAAATACTAAGAGATTAAATTATTTTCAATAAATAATGCTGGGTCAACTGGACAACTATATAAAACAATATGAATCTTGAACCTTACACTCCACACTATGTATAAAAATTAATTTCAGATAGATTATAAACTTAAGTGTGACTAGTAAAACAATAAAACTTTAGAATAAAAAATAGAAAAATATCTTTATAATTTTAGGGGTAGGCAAAGACTTCTTAAAAGAACATTAAAAAGAACCATAAAGGGAAAATATGATAACCTGGATTTCATTAAAATTGTGAACTTCTGCTCATTAAAAAGACATCACTAAGGATGAACAGACAAGCCACAGAGCAGAACATATTTGTAATATATATATTTGACAAAGGACTCATATTCAGAATATACAAAGAACTTACAAATCAGTAAAAGTAGAAATCCAATAGAAAAAAAAATGGCAAAAAACCCCCAAAAACCCAACCCAAAACACACATACAAAAAAAAACCCTGAATAGGGTATTCACAAAAGAGAATATTCAAATGGACAATAAATATATGAAACAGATTTCAATTTTATAAGTCATAAAGGAAATGTTGATTAAAACCACAATGTATGCATGCATATAAGCATAACCAAAGGACACAGACACCAGGGGGGTGAGGGCATGAGCGGGGGGGTATAATAGGGGGTTAAGGACACATATGTAATACCTTAATCAATAAAGAAAAATAAAGTTAAAAAAAACACACCACAATGTAAAACTACTATCTACCCACTGGAATGGCTAAAATGGAAGAGACAGATAATATCAAGTGGTAACAAGGATATAGAGCAAAAAGAATTCTCCTACATTGCTGGCTAAAGTATGAACTAGCACTCTTGCTTTGGAAAACAGCTTCACAGTATCTATTCACATACATATCACCCACTCCCTGACTCAGCAATCCCACTACTAGGTAAATACCTCAACAGAAATGTGAGCATATGTTCACCAAAAGACATGCAAAAAGAATGTCATGTTAGCATAATTTGTAACAGTAAAACTAGAATCAACTTATATGTCCATCAATAGTAGAATGTATAAATTATGGTTTATTGGTGTAAGAGCAGACTACCCAGCAAAGGGAATGAATGAACCACAACTACATTAACAACATGGATAAATCTCACACACAAAATATTGAATAAAAAAAGGCAGAACCAAAAAATTGATACTGCATGATTTCATGTATACAAAGTTCAAAATCAGCTAAATTTATCAGCTATATTACAAGTCATGATAGTGGTTATGCTTTAAGAGGGAGAAGGGTAATTAATGATTGTGAGAAGTGAAGTAAGGGGTGGGGTATCTTTTGAGGTACCTATCAGTCAAGTTTTCTTTCTTGACCTGGGTGCTAAAGAGATGTAATCAATTTGTGGAAAATCAGCAATGGTACACCTATGATTTGCCTGAATGTATGTTATACTTTAATAAAACATTTATTTGAAAAGTTTTATGAGATATAGATATATTTTGCAAAATTTAAATTCTTTCTCGAATTGTCTACATATGGATCAGAGGAATGATCACTTCTCTTTTCCCTAGTTTGCCTAAAATCAAATACCTGAAAACAGGACCTAATCCTGGATGGGGAAAGGAGAATTAGAAGAAATTTTTATAACTTAGGATTTTAACAGAAAAAGTAAAATGGTATACTTGACTCATATCTAGTCTAATAAGAACCACATATGAGTTTCTCTACAAAAGTATACCTCTCTAAGGCTTTAGCCAAAATATTCCTAGATTTTTAAAAGACACTTCTAGGTATCTGAGCCCTCACTAGTCTTGTAATTCTCTCACGTGCTCTCCAGTGTGTGTGTCCATATCATGCAATACTTGAGACACAGTCTTAGCCCCAAAGTGCAGTGGTCTAACCCAAATACCACACGTTCATTAATGCAATCTAAGAAGCCCCAGCACAATGTTGGTGCATTCAGAGGTTAACTAAAACTACTAGATCTTTTCCATATTATGAGTCACACTTCCTACAGCCTATCATTTTTTAAAACTTAATTTTAAAAAGTTAAATACAGCACTTAATATTTCCCTTGCTAAATTTTACTTTGTTGGCTTTGGCTTATCACTCAAGCGTACTGAGGGCATTTTGATTCTTCTATCATCTTAGGTAACTCTCCTAGCTTTAAGTAATCTATGCATATAATTCATATTTCTTCTATGTATTTATCCAAGTCACTATTTTAAAAATTTGTTGATCCCAAACTGTCAAAGATAGACATCTAGAGGAGGCTGCCAGAGTCTTGACTTGGAGCAACATTTCACTAAGTAAGTTTCATGTAACACAACCCAAAATGAGTGAGGGAAGTGTTATGAGTATGGGAAATGCTAGGTTACCAGCTAAATTTATCAGCTATATTACAAGTCATGCCTTACAATTCTAATGTACACAGTAAGTCTCTACGAGGGAATCAGAGTTTCTTAAACATACCTGCCTTGAAACCTTTTTGAAAAAAGAAATATTTTCTCATCTTGAGAAATCAGTATTCCTAGAAAAACACTTTGGGAAACACTGCTCAAGGGTGATAACAGTACGTTAACCAACATTCTCTGGGTAAGATGTTGTTTTATTAGCTTCAATCCCACCTGCATTATCATCCAACCGACCTAAGCTTCTTCATACTGCCTAAATGATAATCAAGATATTATCAAACGCTGCATGATATATTACTAGTCTAACTTATCACAAAGTGAAATAGGACCAGGTAAAGAGGATTTAGTATTAAGATTAGTGAGCCATGGGTGCTCAATTTACTGTGAGAATTATGCTCAATAAGAAGATATGAAGGCAAGAGATATATTTTAAAAGTTTCCTATTAAACTGGCTACATTTTAAAAGGTTTGGAGAAAAACTAATCTCAGTTATATGGGACACCTCATTTTCTAGTGATATTTAGTGAAATATTTCTATGTATTAAAAATGAGTTATTAAAATTATCACTAAGTACTATATATTATATAGAGTCTTATAATAAAAATAATTTTAAAATGTTAAGGTTTTCATACACTGTCAAAAGAAGTTTACATATTCATTTGAAATCTATTTGAAAGATTGTAGTTAACAAAATAGATGCTCTTTGTTAAAATCAGACACACATAAGTATATCAAAGTCCTTTATCATTTAGTGACTTAATTTCAGAACTGGGTGTAGGAGGATGATAGGTTTTACTTAGAAAAAGTTTACACATACTAATCACGTTCAAGCAGCACGCTGAAAATTGACTGAGGCATTATATTCACATAAAGCAGTATCAGTACTGCGAATCCTCCCCATTGTCTTTTGGGGTAGTGGGCCTTAAGATATTGTTGAGATAACTGGCTTCCATTAGCAAGCATATGATTGGCAGGATGATAAAGTCTTTTCACTCACAGGTCAGCTATTTCCTTTTCTTGAGAAGAGGGCAATTCTGATGATCCATCTTTTAGCTACAGTCTCTCATTGAGTCCCAATTCTCTTGCCTTCAGCTTTGATATGGTTCTAACTTTCCTCTTGTACCAGCTCATACTTGTCATCAACTCCTCTATTCAGAACAGCAAATATCAGGAGTTTGACCTCAGGGCAAAGTCCGGGTGGGCAGGTAAAATTTGACCACTAGACCTACTTCCTAATCTTTCATACCCAGCAATTCACGAAGCAGTATCAAATTCAAACCAAAAAACAGAAGCATGACCCCTTATAAGTACTATGAAAAGGGCTCTTTTGCCTTTCTAAGTATACTTGAAAAGAACTGTCAGCCACCCTATTAAGACAGAAATGGATCACAGACTAGGGAAAAAAAGGAAAAGTGTAGAAACTCAACTGAAATGTAAATAAAAGTGTTAACACCCTCTTTATGTTTGGTGATAAGCTACTTCATATAAAAGTGTTAAAATAATATGCTATGAAATATCTTTATGAAGTCAGGAATGTAACACTATTGAAACTTGAAGGCATCCTTAGTTAAATAATCACTGACATCTGATACAAAAGCTTGTATCCCCTCATATAAGACTTTAGTTTTTAAGACTAACTTTATTTTTGGCCAATTCCCATACTTGACATTTCACCACTTAACTGTTTATAAATTAATTTGAAAAACAAATAGTATAGGTGAAACATGACTTTCCTTACCAAGTTATTAAATTCAGACCTCTGAAACCACAAAATTCAAGTTATGTCATAGTGGTCTAGCAGCTAAAGACAAGACTTAACTGCATCCTCTTGTTTTAGAATACAAAAGAATAAGAATAGAGTATGGTTACATTTTAACATTAATAGGGGAAATAATTTAAGCCCCTTTTAAAAATAGAAAAATCAACACAAAAAATTAGCTCATCAAAATTTTCTATCCACTAGTCACTTCCATTGCATATTAACTACTAATTATAATTACTAATATAAAATTGTGTTTTATATTAGCTATTTCTATATAAATCTTTTAAAAGTTCTACATGTGTCACAATAGACTTCAGAATTCTAAATGTTTCATAATAGATTTTTTAATTCACTTAAAAGTCTCTTAAAGAAATTACATTGATGAGGAAAAGTCAACCAGGACTTAATGCCTCTAAGTGCACATACTTGAAGAGTAAATTCAGCCAAAAAGACTTGAGATGTTTATTAATATTTATAAGTATGCCTTAATAATAATTCCCTAGGGAGCTATATGCTTGTAAAGAAGCCTTGCTGTCAAGTGATGATTGTCTTTGAAGGAAAAAAGTACCTGGGATCAGAGTTTTAATCTGCATTAAACCAACCACTTATCTGGACAAATCAAGGAATAGAAGCTTTATCAACTAGTTCAATAAATGTGCGGTCCTATTCACAATCTTACAGTGAGATTATAAACTAGTTAACTCCATACAAATTCATATAAAACTGAGAAAATATCACAAAATAAATGTCAAGTTTCTGTGAACAGATTATTTGTATGTAATGGGAGCTATCTCCAAATCACATACTCAGCATTGAGGGACATTTCATGTTCTAGCAATAGGGAAGCGTACCCCAGTAAGTGTCCATAACCTAACTGGGAAATGAATATACAACTAAACCTATTTCCAACTTGCAAAAGGACTCAGTTTCCTATATTAGATCAGCAGCTTGTTCAGAGCAATAGGACTATAACAGAGAGAACTCCTTCTACAGGAAATGGATCTACCTTTAACAGAAAGAACATATTCTGGTAAACTGTTGTGGAAATTCAGAGTTCACCTTCTTCATTTTCTACTATCTTCTCCTATTAGTAAGGCTAATCACATATAGATCTAGGTCATCCAAAGTACTCTTTGTTTGGCATAATACATGAGCATTGATTGCAAACAGAAATAAATACGAATATATTTTATATGTTCAGGCTTTACAAACACAATAGAGAGACAGGAATGGCTTCTTCGCTTTCCTTCTAAACCAGAACTGAAGCTATACCATTTATTTCTATAAGACTCACTGTCTTATAAGTATTCCTAACTAGTTCGTGGGAGTTTTGCTTCTCCAAAGAATTTTAAAGCTCCATAAAATGAAACCGTGTCTTATATTACCTTTGTGTCTATTTCAACCACATCTCCCCTCTCCAAATAACCAGTACATAATAGTTCATAAATACTTATTGAACACTGGTTTGGAATTAGAGCAAAAACAGCTCTACTCTTAAACACTTCCTTAAATCAGAGCTCCTTAACTACTCAAGTTGGCCCTGCTCTAAACATCACTGGGGTAGCATCTACTCGTACCAGTGGTGGAGCCCCTTCTTGTCATCTCCATTCCCCAAAGGGGATGGGACCATAAACAGACCAAGAGCACAGCGTCTTTGTTTTAACTGCATCTCCACTTGGTTCTTCTTGCCAAGGGCAGCAGTCATGCCTATTGTCAATTCTCCTGAGCCCTCTCACTTGGGTCCACCCTCCTCCACACTCTTGTGCCTCCCAGCTTTATTAAACTCCTTAATCCTAGGATTAAGAAAGAAAAAGGAGGAGGAGGAAAGAAGAAGAAAGTAACAAGAAAAAAAGTTTGGGGGGAAACGAAAAAAGAGTAATAGGAAGAAAATAAAGAAAATGACAATAGAGTAGAGGTGTTCAAGAGTAGTAAAATGAATAGAAGTAAAAATTATCATATTTGTTACTATACTTTGAATTATGTACTAGAAAGAATTATATAAATATATAATTACCTTTTTAATTTTAACCTTCTTTTTAGAGGCATACAAAAAATTTATGAAAATAGCATTCTTTCCCACTGACAAAATTTTAAGCAAGAGGCTCCTACATAGAATGTAATAATTTACCTTTAATTTGGGTCCTGACACTAATGTTCTACACACCAATTTTCACATGTTATCATGACATAATTAAGAAATAACTTAAAATTCAAGTGTCACTAAATCAAAGTATAAAATTGTTCTTTAGTCATGTGCTTAGTGGGTAATGATTATGTTAAATAATCACCCAAGAGAATTCTCCGTGAAGTTGAGACACTGAATGAATACTGGTTTAGAAAGAAGGGCCAAATACATAGTTATCAAAGAAGCACTCTTCTAAAGACAGGTTGTTTCAAGACAAACAAGCATTCCTATAGCATTAAAAAGGGGGGGAAAGGCAATAAATGAGAAGGACATTATTACATCTTACTTGTCTGAGGTCAATGAATGCTAGCTGCAGGGTATCCCCCTGGAATCCTGGCACCGGCTCAGAGCTGGCAAACACTATTTAAAAAATAAAAAAAGAAGAAAAACAAGATTGCAAAATATACAAGGGTTTCTAACCGCTAAATTAATTTCTACTCATTATAAATGTATTATAATATTTACACATAGCCATTTCAAATGAAGACTATTTATAACCTTCAATTTCCACTACTGAGAGCATTCACCACACCCATTACCACAAATATTTTAATAATTTTAAACTTCTAATCTACCATTTAATCACTATAATCCTTAATTACAATAAATTTAGAAGGGTTATTCTACATGAAGTACAAGGTAGTAATATACTTCAATCAAGAGAAGTTTTCTGACTCTTTTTAGCCTTAGGTGAACGATTATAGAAGCATTTTGAAACTATACCAATTCCACAGCTGTCAGCATATTTCAAGCATCTGCTTTGTTACAGAATATGCTCCATAAAAATCCTACCTCTAACTAACAGCATTAACAGGCAGACATGCAAGAAGTCAGCTTTACATGTAGACAGACAACAGGTAAAATGTTCTAAGGAGCAAAATGGGGATGACGCAGGAATGTTTGTTCTGATCTTTTAATATTTTTTCCATAAAGGCATCATACCTTTTTAAGAATTAAAAGATATATTAACAAAAGATTGCAACTATATTTCAAAAGATTTTTTCCCACCTTTTTTTGGTATTAAAAAAAACTGTAATACATAGCTTGCTTAGTTAAGTTGAAGATAAGCCCAATGCCAGTAATTTTGAAGACAAAAGACTTGGCTCATAAAAAAGACCCTATCGTTTTATACTCAAGCTTCTCTGATAAGACTAAGACTGCTTGCAACCATTCTCCCTACCCATTAATATCTGGGTTTTCTTAGAGAACATTATAGATTTTCCATTTGTGAATTTATCTCAGCCAGTGTTTGAGAAATTATTTAAATTTTCAGCCTATGTCATTTTTGGAATAACAAAAATAAATCAACAATTAAAAATAATCTATATATATAAAAGCCTGTTCGACCGTTAGCTATGACATGCACTGACCACCAGGGGGCAGACACTCAACGCAAAAGCATGGAAACATGGAACGGACTGATGAATCTCAGAGGGAAGGGAGGAGGGAGGAGGGCGAGAAGAGTTTAACCAAAGATCTTATATGCATACTAGAGGCCCCGTGCACCGATGGGGTCCCTCGGCCTAGCCTGCAGGGATCAGGCTGAAACCGGCAGTCTGACATCACCCAAGGGGTCCCGTATTGCAAGAAGGTGCAGGCCAGGCCAAGGGACCCCACCGGTGCACAAATCGGTGCACTGGGCCTCTAGTAAATATATGAAAGCTTAGCACAGCTTGATTTATCTGGCATTTTTAAGGCATGAAGAATTCAAAATGTTTTTGTTGCTGTTGTTTTTAAGATAATAATTTTTCATTTAAGCATCAAAATTCTTTTTTTAATCTTAAGCATATTTTATAAAATTTTAAACTGTAACATAATACTTCCCTTTTTTGGAGTATACTAAATATTATTTGAACTTTTCTTAATTATCTGGATCACCATTAAAAAAATATATATATATACAAATATCAAATCATCCTGAAATTAATATAATGTATGTCAAGTATACCTCAATTAAAAAAAAAACACCTATAGGGACCTGGCCAAGTGGCTCAGTTAATTGGAGCATAGTCCTGTATACCAGAAGGTTTCAGGTTTGATCCCCAGCCAGGGTGTAACCGATTGATGTCTGTCTGTCTGTCTGTCTGTCTCTCTCTCTCTCTCTCTCTCTCTCTCTCTCTTGAATCAAAGGAATCATATCCTCTGGTGAGGATTAAAAAACAACAACACACATATAGAAAGCTAAAAAGAAAAAAAAGAAAAAAGAACACTTTTTATTCTATAGAATACATTTCCAGGGTTGCAATGGTATTAAGAACTGTTTTCTATTACATTAAACAACTCAGAATGCTGTGTTGAGTTGTGTATAGATTTTTAAATTTTTCTTCCTTTTCTCTTGCAGTTTTAACATAAATTCTTACTCCTTGTTCTCTCATTCATCTCTTATTAATATGCTGCCTTTAATATTCTTGAGCTGTTGTCTAAAGTAAGAGCAAATACAGTCTGGGCAAGGACCCCTCCCACAAGTAAGGTGAATGGGTTTTATATATGCCTTTGAGGATACAATATGTACCTTTTGAGTATAAGTAACCTTTTGGTTACTCAGAGGTACACCATTTCCACCTCCCGCCATTACTTCTTGGTTCTCTGCTAGGTTCTAAGTAGTTATGCCCATTAGATAAGTAACTGCACTCACCTTTCTCAGGGCCCCTATTTCCAGAAAACTAAGATGTATTGAGCAAATCTAGCCACACTTTTCATTATTTAATATAATTTACTCATATCACTGTTTTTTCATACAAAGAAAAGTGGCATAATTTCATACTGTGGCAATCCTATTACTCCCTACCATGTCCCAGATAACTGAGTTGCCTTTCTCTAGTACCATCAGATTTTAATGAAAAAAACACACAAAAAAACACACACAAAAAAACCCAAAAAGCAATAAGCAAAATTATAACAGCCTATTAAAAGTAAAGGTGTTTTTTTAATTTAAAAAACCCTTTCTTAGGACCATTCAGCATATTCTTGGCTTTTCTGGCCATATGCCTAGGCTATATATAAAAGCCTAAGTGACTGAACGACCGGAACGACCAGAATGACTGGAACGGTCGGAACAACCAGAACAACCGGTCGCTATGACATGGGCTGACCACCAGGGGGCAGATGCTCAACCCAGGAGCTGTCCCCTGGTGGTCAGTGCGCTCCCACAGTGGGAGCACCACTCAGCTGACAGACCTGTCCTGGCGGCCCACCAGCCCGGTGGCAGCCATTCCCTCAATAGTCCTATAGGTTCAATCTCTGGAGAACGGGCCAGGCACTGACGGACCAGCACCACCAGCACAATCCCGACAGTGTCACCAGCCTCCTGGAAGTCAGCCTCACACACTGCAGAAGAAAGGATATAAAAGTGGCTGCTAGGTGGATCTTGACAACCGGCGCAAACATCAGAGGGACGGATCTGGATCCTGGGCTGGCAAGGGCGTCCCAACGCCCACCCAGAGGTCTGATCACATCCTGACCCCCCCCCCCCCTTGGGACCCTACCTGTGCACGAATTCGTGCACTGGGCCTCTAGTTTAACTATGAATCCCTAGTGGTTTCCAACCAAGACTGTAAATGTTACCTCAGCCTCTACTGTCACCACATATACATACACAATTCACACAAAAATAAGGACTTCCTATAATGCAGGGAGACTTACTTTATCTAGCAGGCGTAAAAATCAGCTTAATTTCTATTATATTTGCAATTATTACATACTTATTCTCCCTAAATTTTTCTACGCTGAAAATAATGTCATTTTTCTCCTCCCTCAGTTCCTGTTTAAGATACTATAGTTTAAGCCCTATTGCTTGGCATTAAACCAAAGAGCTTAGTATCCAAATTATAAGTACTATAAATTTATATAGCACTTTAAGTTTACAAAGCACTTCTCACACACAATCTGCTTTGATCATCACAATAACTTATTTTAGTGAACAGGGCATAAGCTCTTGCAGCTAGAAAAGACATCCCCTTTGAAATACCTCCCTCAGTTACCCTCGCTTGATGATAGCTTTCAGGCTTTCTCTCTCTCTCTCTCTCTCTCTCTCTCTCTCTCATGGGAGGCTATTGAGCAGTTAGATAATCATCTGGCACAGAGGACATATGCTATTCAATTTATCAACAGCTTCATATTTTTTTCTTTCCAATGCAGGCAATCAATCTTGTTGCTTCTACCCTTTAAAATGTCTTGAGTCTGAATCTGTGTCTACCTTACTCAAACTATCCTCATTTCTTGCTTGGATTACTAAAACATACTTCGATCTTGTCTCTTTTTTCTTGTGTGCGATCTCTCCATCCACTTTTCCTAGTTTGACTTGTTTAAGATGTAAACGTGATTTGTGCCACTTCAGAGCTTAACATCTTTCAGTGGTTCCCCATCATCTTCACAACAAAATAAGACAATGAAGATCCTTTATACTCTGGCCTTTACCTGTTCCCCAGCCTCATCTTTTACCACTGCCCTAGGGGCACCTTAAACTCCATACCAAACTACCTGCATTTCCTTACATATGCCACAGTCTCTTTCCACATTACCTTCAATACTTCTGCTTCTTTTCCATGGAACAACTTTTACTTATCCTTCCATTCAAGCATCATATTCTATGGAAGACTTCCAGTACCCTGCAGGCTGGGTTAGATCCCTCCACTGTGCCTTCACCGCAACTTCCTGTACACTGCCTAACTACACCACCCATTCTGTTATCTTATACTTGTTTATCTATCTGGGTCTAGTACCAGACCATAAACTCACCTAGGGTAGGGAATGTACTTCCACTTTTACATCTCTGTTACCTAGCCCAATGCCTAATAGTAATGGTGGTCAATGAGAATTTCTTAAATGAATGAAGAAAAACTGAATAAACAAATGAATTCTAAGGGGGTGCCATCCTGTCCTGGAAATTGATACACACATCTGGCTTGTTGATTACATCTAGAATGACACTGTCCAAGAGAACTTTCTGTAATAATGGTTCTATATCTGTGCTGAACTGAATTTGTAGCTTTATTTAATTAATTTAAATTTAATAGGTACATATGGCTATTGGACAGAGTAAATCTAGGACATTCTGTGCATATTTAGTATATTTATTTCAAAATAATTGATGGTAGGTGAGAACACTCCTGATGTTTTCTTCAAAAAAAACTAAACTGTGACGCCCGGCTGGCATGGCTCAATGATTGAGCATCAACCTAAGAATTAGAACAGCGGTTCTCAACCTGTGGGTCATGACCCCTTTGGGGGTCGAACGACCCTTTCACAGGGGTCGCCTAAGACCATCGGAAAACACATATATAATTACATATTGTTTTTGTGATTAATCACTATGCTTTAATTATGTTCAATTTGTAACAATGAAAATACAGCCTGCATATCAGATATTTACATTACGATTCATAACAATAGCAAAATTACAGTTATGAAGTAGCAACGAAAATAATTTTTTTAAATATATTTTTATTGATGTCAGAGAGGAAGGGAGAGGGAAAGAGAGATAGAAACATCAATGATGAGAGAGAATCATTGATTGGCTGCCTCCTGCATGCTCCCCACTGGGGATCAAGCCCGCAACCTGGGCATATGCCCTGACCAGGAATCAAACCGGCGACCTCTTGGTTCCTGGGTCGACGCTCAACTGCTGAGCTACACCCGGCTGGGCAGCAACGAAAATAATTTTATGGTTGGGGGTCACCACAACATGAGGAACTGTATTAAAGGGTCGCGGCATTAGGAAGGTTGAGAAGCACTGAACTAGAAGGTCACGGTTTGGTTCCCGCTCAGGGCACATGCCCAGGTTGCAGGCTCGATCCCTAGTGTGGGGCGTGCAAGAGGCAGCCGACCGATGATTCTCTCTCATCATTGGTGTTTCTATCTCTCTCTCCCTCTCCCTTCCTCTCTGAAATCAATAAAAATATCTTAAAAAAAAAAAAAAAGAAACCTAGACTGTGAGTTCTTCTACTAAACAAGAAGCTTGTGGAAAAATTAGAGATAATTTCTTTTACCTTTATATCCACCCCCTGCTCAGTGTACAGAAAATATTCAATAAATGTATTGAGCAAATTAATAATAATACAAATAATTCATTTCTACTAATATTGTCTAATAGATCCATTAATTCTGATGATATATCTCAACTTTCAAAGTTTTAAAAAATTGAATAATAATTTTTTAGAATCACTCTGAGTACTGTCTTCAGATTCCTTCTTGGTTCATTCAGATTCTCGTTTTGTATACCTGTCGTATTTTGGGGTTTCTTTGTTCTCTTCCCTTCATTATCTTTCATTATCTTCATTTAATAAGCCTTCCCTCTCTTGATATCTCTGTCTTTGTCACTTAGCCATGCCATTAAGAATATTTTTTTGAAACACATTGATCCTGGTCTTCCAATAAAATACTTTAAAAGTTTTTAAGCTTTCTAAAGTTTGGGAGGTTTGTCTTTTTTTATTTTTTCTAAGCTCATCTAAATCTTTAGGGTTTTTTTCTCTTAATGTCTCAAATTTGATAATTTTCTTATAAAAAATAAATTAACTTCATAACGTATTCATTTCTTATTTTCTGCTAGAATATAGAACTTAATAACTGATTCTAACTTTAAAAATACTCTAAAAGAAAGACTAGAGAGCGAGATGTCAGATCTTACTGAGAGGTCTTTTGTAGCAATAGACCTTGCTATATCAGCCTAACTGGGAAGAAGACAAGTCTGAATTAATTTAGATGAAAATGGAAATGAAAAATAACATATATGTATGAACTGTGATTGTAATGATCAAAAAATGTCTTCCAAACTGGCATTCTAAGAACTTTAAGAGAATAAATAAAGAATACCTGTGGGCAAAAACATGAGTTATTTGTATAATAACAATCTCCCTCCCTCCCCCCATTAAGTAGGAAAATGGTATCAGCTTGAGGCTACTTTGTGCCCTCAGGAGCTATATACAGATGTACAGGGTTTAGTATGCGGGGAACAAAGATTGCTAAGAAGTCCAACTGTGTAAGTACTTATCCTGGCATGAAAATATAAAACTTTTCCAAAAATTAAATGCAGAGGGAAGAAGTCCTTGGACAATTTTATCCTAGGCAGATAGTTATCTTTACTGTAAGCTAAAGAATGTGTATTATTTGGAAAACATCTACACAGGGTGGGAAGAATTGTCTGGGGTGGGGAAAGGGAAAGAAAGAGTGTCCATAAAGTAAAAAAAAGATTGACAAAAGACTGAAAGGGAGGGTGAGATGGCTAAACTAAAGTCTTAAGACTTCTTGTGGACGACAAGGTAGGAGCATACAAAATGGAATAATTTTATAATTAAATAAATGACTGAATATAAATGCCAAATAGTCTGCATACTTAACAGATTTCTGATCATTCTTTCTTGCTAGATCTTAAGACTTAAAGCAGCTAGTTAGAACTCAGATTTTGGCTAGGCAAGGAAAGTATCTTATGTTTACCGGATGTGTCATTACAATGGGTGACTAAGAGCACCATCTAGTGGTCTTTCTGATGATGAAGAACTTATGCTGGGAATTAAGCAAGGGTCTTAGAGTTAAAATTCTTAGTTCTTAGACTTACATTCTGTTACATGTGTTGGCAGCAGTGGGATGCAAGCCTCTCGGATCAACTGCCCCTCTATATTCATCACCCTACTTTCATATAAAGTCGTACCTAGTCCTCTCCTTTCTTGGAGATAAACATGGGCAAAGTAGCTTCAATCTGATACCTTAAATGCCATTAAAACCAGGAATAAATTCAGATAGCCAAAAAGTATAATACGGAAAGTAAGCAGCCAACTCCAACTTACTTTTAAAAAAGACATTTAGGCCCTAGCTTGTTTTGCTCAGTGGATAGAGCAGTGATGGCGAACCTTTTGAGCTCAGCATGTCAGCATTTTGAAAAACCCTAACTTAACTCTGGTGCCGTGTCACATATCGAAATTTTTTGATATTTGCAACCATAGTAAAACAAAGACTTATATTTTTGATATTTATTTTATATATTTAAATGCCATTTAACAAAGAAAAATCAACCAAAAAAATGAGTTCGCGTGTCACCTCTGACACACGTGTCATAGGTTCGCCATCACTGGGATAGAGCATCAGCCTGTGGACTGAAGGGTTTCAGGTTCGATTCTGGTCAAGGGCACATGCCTGGGTTGCGGGCTCAATCCCCAGTAGGGGGCATGCAGGAGGCAGCCAATCAATGATTCTCTCTCATCATTGATGTTTCTAACTCTTTTCCTCTCTCCCTTCCTCTCTGAAATCAATGAAATTATAATAATAATTTTAAAAAAGACATTTAGGCCCAGGCCAGGTAGCTCAGTTGGTTAGAGCACCGTCCCGATACACCAAGGTTGTGGATTTGAACTCTAGTCAGGGCACATGCTAGAAACAACCAATGAATGCATAAGTGGAGCAACAAATCAATCGCTCTCTCTCAAATCAATTTTTAAAAGGCATTTAAATTTCTTCTTATGTCATTCACATGATTTTTCCTGGGGACATGAATCTTTATTTTTGTTTGGGACATGAATCTTTTTCAAGGCTAGAATTAGAGGCCCAGTGGCTATTGCCACACACAAAAAAATCTATAAACAAACTTTATCTTTTTTTTTGAGGTGGATTAAGACTTTATCCAAAATGAATAAAGACCAAGGCTTCACACCTAGAGATTCATCAATTCCTCAATAACTCTCCACTGAAACAGGTGCCTGTACTCTTTAATCTGGAGCTCTTCTAATGCCCATGGATTTAAGATATTAAACTCTTAGGAGCTGATTAGCTCACTTAAGTATTTCTGTAGGATGCATGAAAAAGTACATTCTAGACTTATCCTGGATACTTCAATCTTTCTGATTCCTGATACTTTGAAAATATTTTGTACTTTATTAGTGATTCGAAGCGTCTCTGAGATACCTTTATAGGGACTTAAGATGACATTTTAATCTTTTCCTCTATACCAGGGGGGACCTTCTGGCCCTCAGGCTGTATAGGCCTGCAAAATCATTTGGTCTGGTCCTGCCAAGGCATTAGGGGTGAGTTAGTTAAATGTTTGACCAAATATAGCAGGCTAATTTTTAAGTTGATAATTTTGTATGGCCCCAGAATGATGTTATAAATATCCAAATAGCCCTTGGCAGAATAAAGGTTCCCCACCCTTGCTCTATACAGTTGCATTTGTAAGGAAGGTACCCATATTGTGGCCCAATGCATAACAGGTGTTTAATAAATATAAAACAAAACACATACACAGATTTAGAACATCATCTTCATGCCAACCTTTGCAAATGTTCCTCTATCTAGGAAGTGATTTCTCTTGAACTTACACAGAATCTGTAATAGCATCAAACTTTCAGAGTATTTGGAACACATACTTGCAATTCCAAAGTATATGTTCCTTGATAAGTTCCTGACTTCTCCAACCACATAATTATAAAAGTATCATGTTTATGGTCAAGTTAACCACAAGTATTCATTCTACTTAATATTTTCAACCTATACAACTTTTTATCGAAATTATATCTGCTACTTATACTTTCTCACAGTACCAAATACTTTTCTTTTATAGAATTAACAATTTACCATTATATTTATTACTTCAATTATTTAATGACTGCCCCCCCCCACTGGGCTTAATCCCCAAGAGGGTTAGGACCCTAAACAGCAATGGTCCTAAGCATCGAGCACATAGTATATATGAAGGAATTCATTAATGTATGACTCCACACTCTCCTTTGCCTTAAATTTTGCTGCATCTGAATCTTAGAAGGAGGATATATCTTGAAAATTACCAATTCCAAATACAATATTTCAAGGAAAAATTGAGGCCTCTATATTGTTGAATGGTTTACCCAAAGCCACTTGCCCCAAATATAGGCAGAGCCACAACTGAAACCATGGTCTCAACTTCCTGACATGTGCTCAGACTATGTTAAGACTGATTTGAAAGCACTTTAAAGTTCTATATAATTTCATATGATTCTACATTCCTGAACTCAGACATTTTATCAAGTTTGACCTAGTATGGGTTAAAAAAATTTTTAAAAAGATCCAAAGACAAATGACAACTTCAGCCTAGAGGTGCTATTTGTTTCTACCTGTGGACTGACATTCTGAGGCCTGAAAAACATATGTACAATGTTTTTACAAAGTAAGAGGATGGAAAGATAAATATTCTGCTTTTTGATCAAACCAAATACAAGGAAATATAACTCAGAATAAAGGTCATTCTTTTTTAAAATATATTTTTATTGATATCAGAAAGGGAGAGAGATATAGAAACATCAATGATGAGAGAGAATCATTGATCAGCTGCTTCCTGCACACCCCCTACTGGGGATTGAGCCCGCAACCCAGGCATGTGCCCTTTACTGGAATCGAACCCAAGACCCTTCAGTCTGCAGGCCAGCACTCTATCCACTGAGCCAAACTGGCTAGGGCAAGGTCATTCTTCATGCTTATATTTCATGCTCACCTCCTATTGCTTAAATTCTTTGATTTAAACCTTTCTGAAGTTGCCCAGGATCTTGGTGGTTCATGGGCTCCAGTTCCTGATCCCTATGCTACCTGACTTCCTTGAACTCTGGATCTCTTGCTAGTGTAAAACAGACTAGTAGGATTTTATGTTAATCCCAAGAACCAGTCACAGACTTTTAAGTAATGGTTTCTAAGCCTCCTGAAAAGAAAGTAATTACTATGAGTCAATATGGATTTATGAAATAGAGTAGTATAATTTTCTTCTTTGAAAGACTAATTATACTGGTAGATGAGGAAAATTCAATGGTCATTATCCCTATCTGCCAGAAAGGTATCTGACAAAGTTGCTCATAACTGAGCAAAACTATTAGTTATATTCAATTAGGGAATTAGTAAATGGCTGACAAAATCTTAAGGCACCCATAAAATTCTGAAGAATGGATCTAAGTCAATATGAATGTAATATGGTTCTCACACGTCATTGTGCATCAGAATCACATATTAAGGTGGACCTATTCAAAGACAAATTGCTGGGTCCTGTGCCCAGAATTCCCAATTCAGCAGGTGGGGCCCCAGAATTTGCATTTCTTTTTTTAATTTTTTTTTTTTTTTTTTTTACAGAGAGGAAGGGAGAGAGATAGAGAGTTAGAAACATCGATGGGAGAGAAACATCGATCAGCTGCCTCCTGCACATCTCCCACTGGGGATGTGCCCGCAAACCAGGTACATGCCCTTGACCGGAATCGAACCTGGGACCCTTCAGTCCGCAGGCCGACGCTCTATCCACTGAGCCAAACCGGTTTTGGCGCATTTCTTTTTTTAAAATATGTTTTTATTTATTTTTAGAGAGAGAGGAAGGAGAGTGACAGAGAGATAGAAACATCAATGATGCGAGAAAGACATTGATTAGCTGCCTCCTACATGTCCCTCTACTGGGGATCCAGCCTGCATCTCAGGCATGTGCCCTGACTGGGAATCGAACAAGTGACCTCTTGGTTCCTGGGTTGATGCTCAGCCACTAAACCACACCAGGCAGGTGAGAATTTGCTTTTCTAACAAGTTCCCAGATGATGCTGATGCTGCTCCTGGGGCCATGTTTTGAGGGCTACTCAGGTTCGTTCAACATTAAGCTAATGACTTTAAAGATGTAAAAAGCATGAGCACAACCTGCAGATTATATTAAATTGTGATATAAAAAGATCTCAATTGGCTAGTTATGGGACAAATCTTACCTAATAATAGACAAACATGTAAATTAACTATCCCTCCACTACGCTCACCAGCCAATCAGGAGAGTATGCAAATTAACCCAACAAAGATGGCGGTTAATTTGTATACATAGGGGCAAAGCGGCGGAGCGAAGGCTGAAGGCTCCGTCCGGAGCCACGAAGGCTGAAGGTTCCGGCCGGAGTGAAGGCCTGGGTCCCGGGTGCCAGAGGAAAACCGGTGCCAGCAGCCAGGGGAAGGGAAGGCCTATTGCACGAATCTCTTTGTGCAACAGGCCTCTAGTCTTAAAATAAAATTTAATAAGGATAATCTTAAAATCCTAAAACAAAAAGCAATATACAAGTATAGGATAAGAAAAACAGAGTTTAACAATAACAAAAAGAGAGAAAGATACAGAGATTTTAGAATGATGTGAGAGTATGCTCTGGCAAACAAAAAAGATAACAGTTTGGGCTCTACTAATGAAGTTCAGAATATGGAACAATGTATTTGATAGTCCAATTTCATATTATACTGGTTCCCCCATACCTGAGTATTCATGTATTCAACTTTAGGTATCAGACTTTAAACAGAAGGTAGTCAAACAAATTTGTTCAAAGAGCTTTGTATCTAAAATCATATTACATGAGAACAGTAAGAGGAATTCTTGATTTCTGGCTTTTAGAAGATTCAAAAGGCTATAGGAGAAGTTTTCATATAATGGGCTTGTGGATGAAGATTTGTGTTTTTCTGTATTACTCTAAACAGAACTGCCACAGATAGTGGTCAGACTGATTATTACACATGGTTGCCCAGCTACGGCGAGGAGGGGGAGAGGGAAGACTGAAATCTAGCTCACAATTCATTTGATAAGCCATGTGTCTTGGTTAGGCAAAAGGGTAAACTTTTTCTAATTCATATAAAGGGGAAAACTCTAGAGGCTTTTTTCCTTTTCTAATTTGCACAAAGGCAGAATGTGGACTCATGGTGACTCTGGCCCTAAGGTAGAACTAGTTCCATTAAGAGAAGTTTAGAGAAAGTGATTTCGGCTCAATGTAAGAAATAGTAAGAGTAATATAGTATCTGGAAACTCATTTTCTGAGAGTAGTTAGAATATCTAGGGGGGGAAAAAAGAGTATCTGGACAACTACTTGGTAGGGTTATTTTAGAGAGGATTTCAAGGTAGATAGAGAGGATTTCAAGGTAGATAGAGGAGTGTGTGTGTGTGTGTGTGTGTGTGTGTGTGTGAGAGAGAGAGAGAGAGAGAGAGAGAGAGAGAGAGAGAGAGAGAGATATTAGTCCTTTAAGAAAACATAAGCATTTTAAAAGGAGCCTTCAGTAACTCCACCCAAAGTAACAAAAGGTAGAAACTATCCTATGACAGGACAGAGAGGCAAAGATTGATTTTTTTATGTGCCTTCCTCTAAACATAGTTAGACTAGCCCTTCACAGAGGGAGATACGAGAACAGAAAGATCTAGATAGCTAAAGTTGCCTAGCCAAACAATAATTTCCATTTTTGGACAAAAACATCTAATTGAGAAGATACAACCAAATGCCAATAAACAGTTCAACCACCTAATTATTCAAATCCACATTAAAGATGTAATAATACAAAATGCCTCAAGCAGTATTTCTATAAGATGTTTATATGAGCAATGTCATACAGGAATAATCTCATGGACAACTTTTAATGAACTTTAGGAAATCAGTTTTAAACCATTTGTAGAATAGAATAATAAAAATGACATTGAGCTTAGAAACTTGTAAAAAATGTTTTTTTGTAAGTGCAAAATAAATATCATTTTGTAAATATAATAGTTTTATTTTGAAAAATAAATATCATAAAGGTTTTCTAATTACAGCAAAGTATGAATGTTTTTTAGAAAAGAAAATGAACCCTCCTATTCCCTAGGGAAAGACTATCTTTCTTTTGCTTTTTGATAAAGATCTCTCTCTCTCTCTCTCTTTTAAGAAAATAGGTTTTTAAAATCTTTGAATTTATGTGTGTGTGTGTGTGTGTGTGTGTGTGTGACAGATAAACAACTGATCTTGATCAAAGAGCTTACATACTTTTTCTTTTTAATATTAATTATGGCTTTTTCTAGAAGAATGCGCAAATATTTGATATTTGTTTGAAAAAAAATCTGTTACTTTTGCTTCAGTTGCAATCTGCTAACATTTAATTTTTTGATGTCTTTCACACAGAATATATTATTGCAAACCTTGTCTCAGAGAAGTAGTTTTTAACCCTTCTTGTGCCCCACTGATTTTCAATTTATTAACAATGGTGCCTGACTGAACCGTCAACCAGGGATTTTCATCATTTAATCAGTGTAGCATTCATTTGAAAGTGCTGCTTAAACACTGCTCTGTATGCTCATTCCCTGCATTTAATTTAATGTAGGTTTTATCACATCCAGAAGCATATATGGCAAGGCTAATAACCAAATAGCATATCTGGTTATGAAGCCGACTGGCTAATGTCAACATTAGATTATGGAATATGCCAACCTCATTACCTAAAGAAAACAAAGTGGAAAACAATGGCAATGGTAAAGGCTTGAGAAATTCTTTGGGGAAGAGAACAAAACATTCGGTATATAAAAGAAGCTTCATTTGGAACATAGAGTCCTAAGATCATACTTCTAGCAAATATCTAAAAAGTTACTTACAGGGAAAGTAAGAATGGCAAACTTAGAATAATTTTATTCATTTGTGACAAACATTTGGAGAGTCCTGGCAAGAATGACCAGAAGAAGGAATAAGGGGGAAACAGAATCATCTTTGCAATGATCCCTGTTTGGACTGCCATTCCAGTGCCTCTCTCTCGACCCTAAAAGTGAAGTTGTAAGAGTTTTCTCTTCCTGGAAGGAAGCTGCTTCTAAGGCTGCTGAAGGTTTAGCTCAATCAGGCCTCATCCCTCCTTTCTGAACTATCCTACTATAGGCCCTTTGTTTCATATAATTTAAACGTAGATTCCTAGAAATGCATGAGATTTAACCAACAAGGTACTTACATTCACATTGTATGACATCTAAGTTAAATTGCTGAATGGCTCCCATGCTTATCTGTTTTAACTCACTGTCCAGTAGCATCTGCATTAAGGATGTTGACAGATGCTGGCAGGCTGACATGCAAGCGGTCTGGGCAACTTTCCCCTGTTTAAAACAAATATCCAAACCAAAAAATAAGCAAATAAAGAAACAAACCGAAATATCGCATAAAGTATCAGAAATATTATATACCTGGCATTCTTTTGTTCCCTTTTTTGGGGTACAAGAGCAACTACTGGTCTTTCTATTTCTGCATTTGGAGTGGCTACGCCTTTTAGCATTGGAATTAAAATTAATATTCTTGTTCACTTATCCTTCTCAGGACATAAATATCATTAAAACTCTTATTCCACACAGGAAAATTAAAATACAAGTAAAAAATTATTTCAGATCTCTTGAAATGTCTCAAGTATTTTAAAACACATTAAAATATGATAGTTATGACATAAAATTAACTTATATTGACATTTTATTTATATCATGCTCTTTAAGCTCTTCTTTATGTAATTAACCATGCCAGAATAAAGGAAGTTAATAAACAGTATAATTTAAGTTATTATCATTTTAACTAAGTTAAAAATATACTTTGTCATAAGTTCTAATCACAACATTAGTTTGTACTATAGTTTCAATTATCGGGAAATAAAAGGCTTGCCTACCAATGACTTCAAAATCACCTACAGATCCACATTGAGGTTTAAAAATAAGTTTCTAAATCATCTGATAATTAAGAAATATGTAGTTAAGTAAAACTACAAGTACTTGTGGTTTTCTTTCACTAAATATACATAGCATTAGAAAAGTTTCTATTAAAATAAGTTGCTAAAACACTACATGAACTTTAATTGATAGCTTTAATTAAGACTCTATTTTCTCAAAATGATTTTTTAAATGATAATTTTAAATGTTTAGCCTTTAGATTACATAGTTGAATCACAATACAATGTCACTTTTAGTACAAATTGTTTCTTTACACAGGCTTTATTTTTCAACTAGAAGCTTAAAATAATGTAAAGACTCAAAGTTTTCTAGTGTAATACTGCTCCTAAAATGGCTATCTTCAACCTACATTTATGTGATTTGGTGGTGGACCAATTCCCAAAATAAGATTCAAAGACTATAAATATGGTTGGAAATAATGACTTTTGGAAGATGTACCATGTTTTGCTTCATTTGCATTAACTAATATTTACCCACTGATATTTACTAATTATTTTTCCTACTTACCACAAAAACTCTTTAGCTACAAAATATCTTCCAAACATATATGCTACAATATATTTACACAAAAATATTTACATAGAGTTGATGTGTCAGAAAAGAAATAACATAAATATATCTTCGTGATATTTACTAGAACTACATTTGTTCAAGTTACACATTTAAAGTCAGATGAGAAACAAGCAACTTTTATGAATGAGTATTTAGCATGTAGATATTATGCACAGAGAAAAACTGTGTATCTGAAATGGAATGTCAATTTCTCAATCAAAAACTTTAGGGATTAAAGCCGATGCAAACAATATATTTGACAGATACTGATGAACTGCCAAAAAGGAATGTAACAAACAATGCAAAACCCAGCATGCTTCCAGATCCCTCAAACCTGAGAGGAATTAGTCTGGGAGGCATGCAGCTCCATTCCCAAAGCAGAATAATATCAATATGAATGGGGGGGGGGAATAGAAAAGGAGAAATCAATGTCATGTAATTTAATTACAATGTAATAGGCTCAAGAATACTTAATGGAAATGTCATTTTGACATAATGGAACAATTCGTGCATTTTAGTTTAATGTACTTCTCTATTAAATCAGCTCCATGTCCTACTTATGTTGCTATTATAATATACTAACTACAAAAGCAGATTAATAAATTGCCAAGACAAAATTACTATTATATTCATCTCATAACCAAACACACTGCACAATGTAAGTGGTATTATTTTAAGGTGATCTTTAAAATTTAACATGAGTTCAGATGCTACAAATGACTATAAAGCAATAGTACTGGGGCCAAAAATGATGGTAAGAATACAGAAGTACAGGCTATTCTATAAATCTAGTGGAAAGAGGTAATGAAAACACAAACATACACATGCACACACATGAATTTAGCCTTTGTTTAAATGACATATGCATTAATAAAATTCTATATTAAATTTCTTTAATTATGCATATTAAGTAAAGACTTATTGTTCTTAAATGAAATAAATTCATTCTTTGCATAGCTCAAAATTGAAGTTAATATCAAGGGCTCAGATTCTTAATTTTTTCACAGATTATGTATTATTTTTTAAAATGGCTACTTCCTAACTATAAAAGGTAAACAAAATTCTTACATTTCATCTAATACTTATTTTTAGATATAGATAGGAAACTTTAATTTTCCAAATATTTTGCACACCCAAAAAATATCTTTAGCAATTCATTTCTGATGCCTGTAGCCCTTAGCATACTTTGATATAATCAAAACATCCCTTTCTGAACACTATTATTGCTATTATTGTTGATGTTCTTAATAACATATCATTCTAGGACAAAAATAATTTAAATAGTCTTACAATTACCTTTAGAAATAGAGATGCTCTGTTTTTCGTTTTTAACATTATAACAAACAAAGCCAAAATAGTTAAGTGAAATGATTGAGAAAATATAGCACATTTAACAAATTTCAAGTACCTAGAAATTTCTGCTCCCCTCATCTGAAAAATTAATTGCAACTATTACTAACATTTTCTTTCCCTTTAACAACACAAAGTTCAATAAATAAGTAAAAACACCTGCCAACTTTTAAGGTAACTACTTTTTTACCCAGCTCTAACATTTTGCTGAAAAACAACTTGCAAAGAGAGAACACCCTTAGACAAACTTCTTATATTTCAAAGGAACTTGTAAAAGAGAATCTGCTGACATATTAGAGCCTTTTTGCATTACCCAAAAGCTTTTCTTTTAAGAACAATTGTGGTAAAGAGACATTTGGCTCCTAGGAAATTCCCAGAGGGTCAACCATATGCATCCTTCCATGGCACCTTCACAGTGCTGCTTTCTAGATCCATGTCTCAAAAGCAGCTTTCATCATTTACTTGTGTGTC
The DNA here is from genome assembly GCF_000147115.1 of Myotis lucifugus. Lineage (NCBI taxonomy): Eukaryota > Metazoa > Chordata > Mammalia > Chiroptera > Vespertilionidae > Myotis > Myotis lucifugus. The sequence goes on from NW_005871114.1 coordinate 4,610,266, forward strand.
AGTCAATATGATTTATGGACTGCATTCAACAAAGTCAAAGCATATAGAATGAGAAATATGACTACAATCTGCTAATTTGTTTTGTATTGAGCCACTTAAGAGTCAAAGACCTGATGTCAGACTGAGACCAGCAACACAATTAACCAGTCGGTGACAGATTCATCCATCCTCCCTGCCAGGCTGTGCCAATCAAAGACAGCATGAGGCGACATTTGGTGAAATCAGTAAGAAAACTCATTCTCTAAGTAACCTATGTGAGACCTTGATTGACACTTTTTGAATTTAGTTTGTGGAACACAGCCACTCTTTACCCAATAGTCCCTTGCTGCAAGCTGTGAAATAAGGCTTTTAATGCCAATCACAGGAACAATAAACCACAAACCACCAACCCTCAGTTTAAAAGGAGTCAAGAAAACACATCTGCTTGTATGTCAAGCCAAATTTCCAAAATAATTTACTATTATAGATTAGGCTAAAGATACTGTTTCCTTTGAAATATCATAAAATGACATGATAACAACAATACAACACATTTTATTAATTATGACTCAAACTGTTTTAGTTTCAAAGTAATGTTTTGATAGATCTACTCCAATATAATAGTAGGAGAAATGTAGAATGCTTAAAAACTAATTTGACACACTTAAATTTTCATTGAAGCTTTCATTTCTGTCTCACCATTCTCTTATTTCAAAGATCTAATAAAAAAGGTTTGATTTCAACAGTAATTATTTAAAAGCACTTTTCAATACTGCTTTCATTCTCTCAAGTATATTTAAGATAAAAACGTGCTCTTGAAATCACAAACCATTCTGTATTGTTCTACTTTCCTTAATGATCCCAAGAGAGCCCATTTTCCTTTATATCCCTATAAAAGGTCAACTTCGCACAATAAACTACTTTTTTATTTAAGTAAAAAAGAATATATAGACTTGGAAATATTCTGCTGTATTTATTATTCTTTAAATTGATAGCAGGTTTTGTTTTAAAAGGTTATGTAATTCTTGCCAGAAAATAGTGAGAAAATGAAATCAAATTGTGATCAACTTGAAAATTAAATCTAACAAGGGAAAATGAATTTATTAATTCTGATTTTGTATGGCTGTCTAAAGTTATTATTTTCAAAGTTATTTAAATTAAAGCAATAAATACTACAGTATTCAAACTCACTGCCTCTCAGTTTGCTATATAAATTTAGTTATGAGATTGTGAAATAGTCTTTCAGAAGGAAGGCAAAAGAGGACTGATTTAATGAATCAGTCTCAAAGAGCCACAATTTATTTCAGTTCGTTGAAAACACAGACTGAAAGAGTGAGGACTTTCATCAAATGTGGAGTAAACACTAAAATTAGAAACAAATTCTTAAATGAAATATGAAAAAAGATGCCTCATTAAAAAGTAGACATTAATTTAAGAAATCTATTATTCTTCCTTCTATTTTATATAAGAACCGCTAATCTAAAGTTTTACTGTATGAAACTACATTTTGTTCTAATGGAAAAAATGTTATTAAATCAGGGGGGAAAAACATACCTATAACATTAGTCTAAAACATGAAAATTTCCCCATGATGATTTTAAAAATGCACAAAAATTCCTCTATGCACAAAAATTCCTCTATATAGTAAGATAGGTTTTGATCTATTTTCTGGCTGAAGACTCTGTATAACACTGAAATGTCTCAGATTCCCAATAATAGAGAATGGATGAGTTATAAGGTTTAAATATCAAGATGAATTCCTTTTAGTGAGTTTTAATAATAACTTTAACACCATCTTGAAGACAGATTTTTGAAATTATGCCAAAAACATTCATAGGCTTATCAAAATATACTCACTCTAACACCCCCAAAATTCTCCAAAATACTTCTTTTGCACTTCTATATTCCTCTCATGCTCTCATTCTGTTCCTATCTAAATAGCTATAGCCCCAAAAGAACTGGTTACATCAGTTAACCACAATCCCCACAATTATGAATTCTCTCTTCTTAAGCTTTTCTCCTCCTAACAAATTCTAATCATAGTGAGACATGGACACACACACACACACACACACACACACACACACACACACACACACACAGCTTACATAGAATGCAATTACTATCCTAAAGTTAGGAAATTCCACAAACTGGGAAAATCTCAGGACATGGCATATTTTTATTTCAATTAAAATTTCCTTATCCCAACCAAAGGCTCATCAAACTTTGATGGCCTTTTTCTGTTTTGTTTTGTTTTGTTTTGTTTTAAGCAACCTTTTGAACATGGTCTTAGATGACACATAATTCCCAGATTCTTAGCTTTCTGCAAGTATCGTTGCTGTCATGGTAGTCCCATGATAGCATCCAACTAATTTTAATAGGCAGAAAGATAATGCAAGGACAAGCAGAGCAGTAAAAGTCTAGAAGAGGTCAAGGTTTTGAAGAAATGCCTCTGCTTCCAGCTACTGATACTATCAGAAATCTAGATAGAATGGTGAAAGCTGCATGCACTGTGGCCAAGGAGGAGCAGGAGGAGGACGCTAGTCTGTGCTGACTGAGAGCTGACAGAGGTTAGTCCTAACTCTTAAATCTACTTGGTAACAGCAAAGTGGGAGTCAGGCATCTGTTTCAGTAAGGAATTGTTAAAAATATGAAGGCCCTATAATTTCTCTCACTCGCAAATATAAGAAAAGCAAGGGAAGGTAGAGAGGAGATGTAATTTCCCGTGTGGTGACTGAGTAGATGGCCAAGCCACAGAATTCAGGTTGAAAAACTGAAGCATTCCAGGAACTATTATTAAAGCAACAGCTTTGTGATAGCACAGTCATCCTCATTTCTTTACCTAAGAATCCAGCTCAGAGTATCAAGGTTATATCATCATTAAAATGTACTATTTTGCAACCCAAGCATGACTTAAAATTTGCAAAGAACTTCCCACGTTAGATAATGTAGGTGGTTTCCACATCGTTAGTAAAATGGACAAATGTCACCCAAGCCAAATGACTCTATCTTAATACATGTAGGTTTGTAGCTGATATATTATAAACACAGCCATATATATAAATACTAGAGGCCCGGTACAGGGCCGATTGGGCCGTCTCATCTAGTCCCAGGGGAGGGACCGCGGGAGGTTGGCTGGCCGAGGGAGGTTGGCTGTGGGAGCACACTGACCACCAGGGGGAAGCTTCTGCATTGAGCATCTGCCCCCTGGCGGTCAGTGCGCATCACAGCAACCAGTCGACCTGGTGCAATGGTCACTTAGGCTTTTATACATAGAGATAGTACAGAGTAATAGGCCTTTGTCATTCAAGGATTTATATTTAGGTTTCAAACTTTTAAGATGACTCCAGAGTCCAGTAGGGCTTCATTTGGTGAGAGGCACACATATGATTAACATGCTCTGTGAAATGGGTATGCAGGGGGAGGTGGAAAATAACTCAGACTGGATGCAGAGTTTATTGTGAAACACAGGTTAAAGGGAAGATACCATTTGTTTTCCTAAAACTGTATTGTTCCTCTCTGCAAAAACTCAAGTAACTTTCTAAACATGAATTCTTTGTCACCATCTGGCCAAAAACTGCCAGATGGTACATTTTTGTTTGCTTTTTGGTACTCAATCTTCCTGTTCAAGATGGTATTTTACTTATAAAGCCTGCACTAAGGATCTAGTCTATTTAATCTATAGCTGTTAAAAAGTAAAGTTAAAGGATATTTGTAAGTGTGCATATGTATGTATGTATGTATATATGTACATAAATACTATACATATATTTAGTTTATAGGCTCAGAAGAGACCATTTTAATGTTTCCATTTATATTTCCCAGGCATGGTGTGGTGGTAATGGAAAGAGAGGCAGGGAAAGTGACATAATTTGTGGAATTCAGTGCAAAGTAAAAATGTGGGTTTCTTGCTTAAAAATTATTAAGAATTTCAAGACAATAAGAATGAAGCATCGAGTCACATGCAGGACCTTCCTAAACTGCACAGTAGCACATCCATGAAGTAGGTCCCAAAGAGAGGAGACCACAACTCCATGGCTAGCTCCACACCTGCTCACCCTAGGCAAAATGCCCCCAAAATTTATATTAAAAATTCCCAGTCAGATTTCTACTCAAGGGGAAAGTCTATTTAAAAAAAATAGAGTATTGCCCAGCTGGTGTGGCTCAGTGATTGAGTGTCGACCTATGAACCAGGAGATCATGGTTTGATTCCCGATCAGGGCACATGCCCAGGTTATGGGCTAGATCCCCAGTGTGGGGCATGCAGGAGGCAGCCGATTAATGATTCTCTCTCATCATTGATGTTTCTAGCCCTCTCTCTCTCCCTCTCCCTTCCTCTCTAAAATCAATAAAAATCTATATACTAGTATTTTTAAAAATAGGGTATTTACACAGTAGCTGAGTAAACTCATATAAGCTCTTGAGGACTTCCTTACTAAAAGAAAATGAGCAAAATAAAATTTTCAAAACCTATTTAAGCATAACAGAAATAATTCAAGAAACAGAAAATGTCTAAGAAACCTCTAATACTCAAAGATATCTGAAAGATAATATATCTATTTTTAAAAAGAAACAGTATTCTATTAAAGAATCCTTAAAAACAGAAGTAATTCCTAGGAAATTAAAAGTATAATTAATAATATAGTCTACAGAAGAACTGAAAAATAAAATTGAGAAAATCTCTCAAAACAAAGAAGTATAAATAAGAAATGAAGAGAAGGATAAAAGACATAGAGGACCAATCTGGGAATTTTAACATCTAACTAATGAGAGTTCGGGAAAGAGAGAAGAGAAAAATGGAGGGAACAAAGTTATCTTAAAAATAATAGAAGGGATTCCCTGTACTCTATAAAAGATACAAAATTTTTTAGAGAAAGGGGCCACTGAGTGAAGAGCTAAGTAAATGAAATAAAAGCTATCTCCCACATGTTCCTATCACACTTCAGAATGTTAAGGATTCAAAAACAGATCCTAAAATGTGGAGGCCAAACACAATAGAGGAATATAAAGGAAATTACCAGAGTAAAAGCTCTTCAACCTAGAATAATATAACCAGCTATAACTATTTTTTTCCCTGTCCACGTACTTATTTATTCATAGCTGAGTTAAGTCAAACTATCCTATATAATAAAAGTGTAGTATGCAAATTGTCCCTTTGACCGGGAGTTCCTCCAGGAGTTCACTAGGGGGCGGTGCTGGCCAGGGGAAGGGAGGCCCCAGCCGGCAGCCACTAGGGACCCTACCAGTGTACGAATTTCGTGCACTGGGCCTCTAGTTAGAAATAAAGTGACATTTGTGAAATCTTATGTAGAATATAAAATCAAAGATAAGTGTGCACTGAGCTTTGATTCATACTTACAATATCTTTAAGCCAGACAAGACATCATGAGACACATGTGAGCCTAACAACTGCTATTTGCAACAAACTAACCAGCTAAACTATTAATCAAACATGAGGGTGTAAGAAGGTATTTTAGGATATGCAAGGACTTAAAAAGTGAACTTCCCTCTTTGGAGGAAGTTATTGAGGCAGTTCAACAAAACCAACCAGTGAGATAATAAAAACACAAAGAATCCAGGAAACAGTTCTCAACCCAGAGAGTAGAGAAGGAAAGTTCCAGGGTAACAGCTATGCATGATCTAAAAATTCCAGAGAGCAACTGGTACACATTAGAGACAAAGGCCTCTGGAGCTGTCAGAAGACAGTAAGCCAACAACTGATTGAGCATCTGTTTATTCCTGAGGATTGCTTTTGGCTAGAAGCATGGAGATTTACACTGACAAAATGAATTCAAATTAATTCAACAATTACTTAATGCATTTTATGAGGAACACTTTTAGAAATTAGTTGATATAAAAATAAAATATATATAAAGGTTCCCCTTTTTAACTCAAGGACAGCAGTTAAAAATATATCATCCCTGAGTAAGCTTCTCTAAGTTCTTTAGCACAGACCCACCATTATAATCTCTTTGAAGATATTCTTTTAGCCCAGTTGGCGTGGCTCAATGGTTGAGCATCGATCTACTGGTATGAACCAGGAGATCATGGTTTGATTCCCAGTCAGGGTACATGCACCTGTTGCAGGCTTGGCCCCCATCAATGATTCTCTTTCATTATTAATATTTCAATCTTTCTCCCTTCCTCTTTGAAACCAATATAGATATATAGATATATAGATATATAGATATACATATACATTTTTTTAAGATATCCTTTTAAAATATTTTTTAGTAACACCTTTCTTAAACTAGTCTAATGGGCCCTTGGAGCAACTCCTGGTAGGGCAAGAGTAAAAGATGATGAGAATAACTTTTTCCTCCCCATTTTAAACAAGGGAAACAGTTGGAGGCAGTTAGGTAGGCTTCAAATTAAATACTTTATTTTTGCATTCAGCTGTATCTTATCATGAGATTAAAAGATCAATACTTTTTTTCTATTTTTTTATTATTTTATTTTTATTCTTTTATTTGTACAAACACTACTCCATTCACATTTTAACAGTTCTATTACTTTTGAATATACCTAAAGAGAGCATGCTCATTCCACAATTATCTCTTTGGTCTTAGTATTCCTCAGCTGAAGAACCCAATGTTTTAGCTTATTCACATTTAAATGTCCCTGTTATATGTTTTTTGGGGGGTAATGTTTCATCAATTGATTGTTCAAGATTTAGATGAACTATGACTATATATCAGGATAGAACAATGCTCCTATTTTACTTTTAATCTCTGGCCTAAAAATATCCAATAATTTCTTGGCCTTTTCTAACTGGAAAAGCCATTGATTACATTGACTTTTATGAAAACTGCTTCTATTAGAGTTTATTTCTATTTAAGTCTAATTTCACAGTTTTATTTTGGTTTTGATGGGAAGAGAGTTATAGATATTTTGGTTAAAAAGTAAAACAAATTAAAACTTCAAACAACTGGGTAAGTTAGGATTCTTTACAAGTAATTTATAATAATGGAAGAGGAAATATATTATAGCTGGGAAGTTGACTTAAACAAGTAAACATCAAACTAAAATTGAATTCTAAAATATACTTCAGTAAGCAAAATTATAATTTTTTGAAAAAAATTTATACTTACAGGCAAATGAGTAAACACTTGAAAGATGCTTCTCAAAAAATTAATAAGATCCATTAAATAACCACTAGCTCTTCCATCTGGCTCAGACATTGTCCAGTCATAATCAGCAAGCTGAACAAATTCATCAATTTTTTGATTAAGTTTGGTATATATTTCTCCTTCTGCTGCATGTCGGGCATCCTGACAGGGGACAAAATAACAACCAACAAGAAATGGTTATAGAAACAGATAATAAAATAAGTTTTCTTAAATTCTAAATTTTGTTTCATATTTTTCTGTGGTGTAATATTTTAGTCATTTATGCAAATATTTGTGGCCAGGTGCACAAAATTCGTGCACAGAGGGGGAGTGTCCCCCTCAGCCCAGCCTACACCCTCTCCAATCGGGGACCCCTTGGGGGATGTCCAACTGCTGGTCCACAGGGATCGGGCCTAAAATGGCAGTTGGACATCCCTCTTGCAATCTGGGACTGCTGGCTCCTAACCACACACCTGCCTGCCTGCCCAATCGCCCCTACCTGCCTTTGCCTGCCTGCCTGCCTGATTGCCCCTAACCCCTCTGCCTGCCTGCCTGATCGCCCCTAACTGCCCTCCCCCGCCGGCCTGATCTCACCCCCAAAGGCCCTCCCCTGCCAGCCTGATCTCACCCCCAACTGCCCTCCCCTGCCAGCCTGATTGCCCCTAACCCCCTGCCAGCCTGATCTCGCCCCCAACTGCCTTCCCCTGCCGGCCTGATCGCCCCTAACTGCCTCTACCTCAGCCCCCACCACCATGGCTTTGTCCGGAGGAAGTCAGGCGTCCGGAAGATGGCAGGTCAACCCGGTCTAATTAGCATATTATCCTTTTATTAGCATAGATTAGACTATTTACTAGTCTAATATTTTAGTCATTTATTCAAAGTACTGCCTGTTGGCTGGCAGTACTCTCTTGTGTCTTTTAATGTATTTTTATTGATTCAGGCATGTGCTCTTGACCGGAACCAAACCTGGGACCTTTCAGTCCACAGGCCGATGCTCTATCCACGGAGCCAAACCGGCTAGGGCTCTTGTTTTGTTTTTTTCAAACTTCACTATCACCTTTTTTGTCTTTGTGTCACAAGATAATTATGAGCTATTAATTCTGAATTGTTCTCATAGCTCTAAGAAGACCTTTAAAAGAAAAAGAAGTAGAAAAACAGAAGTTGTCAAGAATGCAAAGACCACCCCAATCCACTGACTCATTGAAGGGAATTAAGTTGGACTACCACAGAAGAAATAAAATGGTTACTGGTGTTTTAAGTTGAAGGGGAAAAGTTAACTTCTCAGAGGAGGAAAAAAAGAAATAAAGGGAGTGATGCAAAAACAGCAGAACAAGGATCTCTACACGTTCTCTTCTCCACAAAGCAACTAAAAACTAGCAAAAATGGTCAAATTAACTTTTCCAGAATTCTAAAAATTAACTCAAACCTTGTAGCAATGCAGGCAGCATTTATTTTTTAAAAAATAGTTGAATCTTGGTAAGAAAGCAAGTTTTGTAGCATTTTAACATGCCCTGTTTCCATCTCCCTCCCCTGCTCCAGTTCTACAGTGCCCTTGAAAATCTACATCTCACAACTGGTGAAAGCCAGCAGCCTGTCAGCCACCCAAGGGAGCAGAATGGGTTGGAGTTCCTTCATAGCCATATCCCCAGAGAATTATCATTTGACCTACTTGGTGGTTCTTGGAAGACCCCACTTTCAGGGATGTCTTTATAGACATAGGGCAGAGGGATGTCCTAGGCAGAGGGATGTCCAACTACCATTTTAGGCCCGATTCTTACACTGAATAATCCAAATTACCTGAATTGGGGCTTGTCCAGGGCAAAAAGCCTATTCCTTGGGGACATTTGTTGACAACAATTAGAAACAATTGTTTAACATCGCAAATACCTGAAGCAGTGGATAATAGGGCACACAACAGGCTAACCAAAAAGCTTAAAAGGGAAAACTGAGGAATGAGATGTCAATAGATGGCTCTGAAAAGCTCTGACATATCCCTGGGAATCTAGAAGGCTATGTACATCTAGAAGGCCATGTAGGGCTGTGTGCATGCTCAGGAAAGACCTAAGCTCTCATCTAAGGTTGACCTTGAAACTCTTTGCAAGCAGGAAGTGAAGGTTAAAGCAGATGAGCATTGAAGCATGCCCCAATGCACACAGAGTCCTTCGCAAAGACTGGGGGACTTATTGGTCCCAGGCTTTTAAGAAATTTTTAATGATTGTGTCCAATCATTAGCTGGCCACTAAGCTAACCAAGCAGAAATTTGTGGCCACATGTGATAAAGAGTACAGACTTTCTAAAATTAATTCAGAAAAGTCACAAAACAAGCAACCACCAGGAATACACAATAAATCTCAGCATTACTACTCTTGTGCTTTAGGGGAATTATTAAGTAAAGTAAAAGATACTTAAACATAAGCACTGTGATACTGCGACAGACAGGCAACCTGATAACGGAGTGGACTACAGCATGGAAATGCTGAACAAAGGGATGACTCACATTCCGGCCAGGACAGAACAAGATTTCATCTCGCAATTTAAAATTTATTCATTGTTTCTTTCCAAAATTTTTCATTTAATACTTTTAGACTGCAGTAACTGAAACCACGGAAAGCAAAATTGAGGATAAGGGGGGACTACTGTATGACCATAAAAACAGATAGAAAGAGGAGTCAATTTAAGACTGAGTTTTTATTTCTCTACTTTAGACATCAGTGTAAGAATCAAGAAAATTATTTTATTCTTATATTTGGTACCTAAAATCAATCAAAAAATTAAAAATATTTGCTTGCTTATGCTTCAAATTAATTTAGTGACATGGCTACTTTCACCAGATTTTTTCATTATATTACATTAATGTGATTTTAAAAAAGTTTTAGGTTTTAGGATATGTGCCTTATACAAATACCCAAATGCCATCAGGGTTCAGTCAGGTAACATGAAGTAGTATGGCAGACAAGGTGATTGGGGGGGGGGGGGGAGAGGGGGGCAGGCACAGGATGACTGTAAAGCATAAATCTAAAGGTATTCAAACTCAAAATGGTACAAAACCAAATCAAATATGTCTATAGGATGACATTTATCTACTTACTATACACTGTATTTGTTTATTTAGTTATCTGCCCTTTTAGATTAAAAAATCCTAATGGTTCAGAACCATTCCACATGTTCTCAGCAACTAGCACAGAACAACAGAAATATATTTTTGCAAAATAAACATAATTTAATATATCCTCCCAGGCCAAAACTGACTGTCAGTATAGATGAAAAGTTCCAACCAATTATTGCCTATTCACAGAAATGTCTTTGGGGACACAATCAAAACCTTGCTTTTGACAAAACAAAATATTTCATTTATTGCTCCCTATCTAAGTAGCCTGTCCTGGAAACACCTAAGTCCTTCACACAGTCACTTGCTAGCTACTCCACTTTTAGCCATTTGCAGAAAAGGGCAATATAAGTTTTGAGCTAGAATCAAAGTCCAGAATGATTCAAAATCCATTTTCTGGATTATCTACTATTATTATAAGCCATTATAAATTAAATAATTTTCTACTTCTCAAATTACCTTAACTACCTCCTTTTCTTTTTTAAAAGGTCAGTGCCACATTTTTGCCTTTCCAGTTTTCAGGGACTTTTGTACTTCAAAAGTGTTAAAGAATGGCTAGGGGCTTTATAGTAGCATCTGCCTCTTCTTAGGTAATCTAGGTTGTTTGTCATCAGGTCTGCAAATCATCTGATATAAATAGATTTTCAAAGTACTCCTCAATCATTTCCTTCCCTGCCCTATTTCTGCTTCCTACAACCTTTATAAGAGGTACTTGCTATATAATTAACTGATTACTGATGATAAGTTACAGAAAAACAGAAAGCTGAGCACTTTTCATGTATCCATGGGGGTTGAAGAGTCCATAAATTTTGTTGATCTTCCCCTTTACTTATAGAACAAAAAAAATGCGGTTAGCTTTTCTGTTTTTGGTAAAGTATTATTCTATTTACTTTTCTGTTTAATTGGCATAATTGTTTATTCTATTCAATAAATATTTAAGTTTTGCTTTTCTCTGATCTACTTTTTGGATTTTATATAATTAAAAAATGTATTAAATTAGCTGCAAGCATAAAACTGTTTTATGCAGCCCTCTCTAATGGGGAAAGATAAGAGGAGAAGCTTATGGTAACAAGTAACAGAAGAAATAAATGTTACATGCATTGCTTTTATATTTTTTTAAATATATTTTTATTGATTTCAGAGAGGAAGGGAGAAGGAGAGATAGAAGCATCAAGGATGAGAGAGAATCACTGATGAGCTGCCTCCTGCACAGCACGCCCCCTACTGGGGATCGAGCCCGAAACCTGGGCATGTGCCTGGACCAGGAATCAAACCGTGAGGTGCTGGTTCACAGGCCAATGCTCAACCACTGAGCCACACTGGTCAGGCTACAGGCATTGCTTTTAAAAGATAACAATCAAGCTGCACAACAAAACAAGAAAATATACAAAAGAACACTTGACCAATAACACAAAAAAACTATGCACAAGGCATATAAACCATCAGAGGTTGAAATGTAACTAATCAGTCAAGAATATTGCAAGTGTGACAGCAATAATAAATCAACTATCTTGTTGTTTTGTTGATGGTTTCTTTTGCTGTGCAGAAGCTTTTTATTTTGATGTAGTCCCATTTGTTCATTTTCTCTTTAGTTTCAACTGCCCTAAGAGCTGTATCAGTGAAGAAATTGCTCTGCATATGTCTGAGATTTTGTTGCCTTTGGATTCTTCTAGAATTTTTAAAACATATTTGCCAACGTCATATCTGATAAGGGCCTAATCTCCCAAATTTATAGGGAACTCATACAACTTAACAAAAAGAAGATAAACAATCCAATCAAAAAATGGGCAAAGGATCTAAATAGACACCTTTCAAAAGAGGACATTCAGAAAGCCAAGAGACATATGAAAACATGCTCAAAGTCACTAATCATCCGAGAGATGCAAATCAAAACAACAATGAGGTACCATCTCACACCTGTCAGAATGGCTATCATCAACAAATCAACAAATGACAAGTGCTGGAGAGGATGTGGAGAAAAAGGAACACTTGTGCACTGCTGGTGGGAATGCAGACTGGTGCAGCCACTATGGAAGACAGTATGGAGTTTCCTCAAAAATCTGGAAATGGAACTCCCATTTGACCCTTTGATCCCACTTCTAGGAATATATCCCAAGAAACCAGAAACACCAATCAGAAAGGATATATGCACCCATATGTTCATAGCAGCACAATTCACCATAGCTAAGATCTGGAAACAGCCTAAGTGCCCATCAGTAGATGAATGGATTAGAAAACTGTGGTACATCTACACGATGGAATACTATGCTGCTGTAAAAAAGAAGAAACTCTTACCATTTGCAACAGCATGGATGGAACTGGAGAGCATTATGCTAAGTGAAATAAGCCAGTCAATGAAGGAAAAATACCACATGATCTCACTCATTCATGGATAATAAAGACCATTACAAACTTTTGAACAATAATAGATACAGAGGCAGAGCTGCCTCAAACTGATTGTCAAACTGCAGTGGGAAGGCCAGGGAGGGTTGGGGGGCAGGAGGGAGGGGGGTAAGAGATCAACCGAAGGACTTGTATGCATGCAGATAAGCATAACCAATGGACATAAGACACTGGGGGGTAAGGGAGGCCAGGGGATTGTCAAGGGTGGGGGGGGGGAGGACACATATGTAATACCCTTTGTAATACTTTTAGCAATAAAAATAAATAAATAAATAAATAAATAAATAAATAAATAAATAAATCAACTGTCTATTTGTAAAATAATTGAAAAATTATATTTTAAATAAGAAATTTTTAAAACTCTTACTAAAAAAGGTACAGAGCCCTAACCGATTTGGCTCAGTGGACAGAGCATCGGCCTGCGGACTGAAAGGTCCCAGGTTCGATTCCAGTCAAGGGCATGTACCTTGGTTGTGGGCACATCCCCAGTAGGAGGTGTGCAGGAGGCAGTGATCGATGTTTCTCTCTCATCGATGTTTCTAACTCTCTATCCCTTTCCCTTCCTCTCTGTAAAAAATCAATAATGTATATTTTTTTTAAAAAAAGGTACAGAGATATCCATCCCATGTGCCACCTGCCCCCACATTTGCAGTCTCCTCCACTATCAAAATGCCCTACCTGAGTGGTACATTTTTTACAATCAATAAACCTACATCATTATCGCCCAAATTCATAGTTTACATTTGGGTTCATTATTGTGCTATACATTCTGTGGATTTGAACAAATGTACAATGACATGTAGCCACCACTATTGTATCATACAGAGTAGTTTAATTGCCCTAAAAATCCTCTGTGCTGGATCTATTCACCTCTCCCCCACCCCTAATCCATGGCCACCATTGATCTTTTTACTCTGTTTTGCCTTTTCCAGGATATCACATAATTGGAATCAAACAATATGTAGCCTTTTCAGATTGGCTTCTTTGATTTAGTAATATGTCATTTAAAATTCCTCCATGTCTTTTCATGGCTTGATACCTCATTGCTTTTTAGTGCTGAATAACATTCCATTGTCTGAATGTACCACAGTTTACCCATTCACTTATGAAGCACATCTTGGTTGTTTCCAAGTTTTGACAATTAAGATAAAAGCAGCTATAAACACACATGTGTGAATTTGTGTGTGGACATTTTTAACTCACCTTGGTAAATAACAAGGAGTATATCTACTAGACTGCATGGTAAGAGTATGTTCAGTTTTATATGAAATTGTTAAAATCTCTTCCAAAGTGGCTGTATCACTTTACATTCCCACCAGCAATGAATGAGAATCCCTATCAGTCCACATCTTCACCAGCACTTGGTGATGTAAGTGTTTTGGATTTTGGCCATTCAAGTATATATGCAGTGGTATCTCACTGTTAACTTGTAATTCCCTAATAATATGTTATGAGGAGCATCTTTTCAGATACGTGCTTGCCATCCATATATCTTCTTTAGTGAGTTGTCTGATCAGGCCTTTTGCCCATTTTAAAATCAAATTGTTCATTTTCTTATTGTTGGATTTTAAGAGTTCTTTGTATGTATAGTTTGAATAACAGTCCTTTAACGAATAATTTTCTTGCAAATATTTTCCCCCAATCTGTAGCTTGTTCTCTTATTCTCTGATGATGTCTTTTTGCAGAACAAGTTTTTAACAAAATCCAATTGATAATTATGTCCTTCATGGATCATGCCTTAGGTGTGATAGCTAAAAAGTCATTGCCACTCAAGGTCATCCAGATATTCTCTAATGTTAATTTCTTGGAACTTTATAATTTTGCACTTTACATCTAGGTTTATGACCCACTTTGACTTAATTTTTGTGAATGGTATAAGGTCTGTATCTAGATTCATTTCTTTGCATGTGAATAACAAGTTGCTTCAGCATCATTTGTTGAAAAGACTATCTTTGGTCCATTGTGCTGTCTTTGTTGCTTTGTCAAAGATCAATTAAATATATTTATTTGGGTCTATTTCTGGGCTCTCTATTCGATCCCATTGATCTATGTGTCTATTTTTGGCCAGTACCACACTGTCTTTATAATAAATCTTAAAGTCAGATAATATCAGTCTTCCAACTTGGTTCTTCTTCTTCAATATTGTGTTGGCTCTTCTGGGGCTTTTGCCTTTCCATATAAACTTTAGAATTACTTTGTTGATATCCACAAAATAACTTGCTGAGATTCTGATGAGGAATGCATTGAATCTGTGCTTTTATAAATTGTACATGTTCATATATATATATATATATATATATAATCACAGTTCAATGAAAAACATCTTTTTAAAGTACATGGACTATGTCCCTACTTCCATAGGAAGAGAATTTCATGTCCTTAAAGACAATTTACCACTGTCACTTTAGCCATAGTCCTAAAAAAAATGTTGTTACATAGTAATCAACAGTTTTAAAAAGGCAAACTAGAAAAAGAATCAGAAGCATATGCCTTCTTAGCTCTCACAGTTGTAATCGCTGCCAGTACTCAAAAAGAAAGGACTCTTCTGAGTGGCAGGTTGGAAAAGCTCCCTGGAGCCAAGTTAAAGAGCTCTGATGCCAAAGAAAAAGAAGGGTTCATTTCTCTACTACACAGATTAAAAAAGGAATGGTATTTCTGTTTCCCTCCTCTATTCTGATGCAAATCTTTTCAGTTAGAAGTCTTATATTAGTCTCGAATAGCTCTCAGTGTGGGTCCAGATTAATTTTAAAAAGCTGCGGTACTGCTTGAGGGCAGAAACTACTTACTTTACCTCTTTTGTATCCCTCATAGATTTAGCAAAATGAAAAGGCAAATTTACAAGATAATCTATATATTTCATAAGATAAATATGATATAAATCAAGCACTTTGTGCATGTGTGCTTTTTGGAGGGGAAGCAAAAAAGGGGCAGAGGTAAAAGGATCCTGTAAGTGCTTATTCCCATAATCATTAAGCAACTAAATAAGAATATGTTTGGTAGAGTCACTAGACTGAAAAGCATTTGGCTAAGAGGTTAACTAAGCAATCCATGCTAATGTCTGCAATCAAGACTGTACTTTAACCTTCTCTGTGAAAGAGGCAACAGACTGACTATTCACTATGAATGAAAATTCCCCCATCTCCCTCTGCAATTCACTTTAACACTGATTTAACAATTCTTGATGTTTAATTGCTTCCTCATATCATAGGTTATAACAAATTCCTCTTGAAATAGACCAAAGGTAGAACTAAAGAATACTTTCCCTTCATATACTGAGCTTGAAACAGTTCTTGTTCTCATAAAACAGAAAGGTTTCCTGAGTTCTATGTGAAAATAAACTACAAAAATAACTAGGATGCTCTACTATTTATAAAGGCTCAACTTGATTTCTGGATTTCCAAGAAAACTAAGGAATATTCTATGGCAATTGTGGTTTCAACCAAATATCTACAACTTAAGAGAACACTGGGATGATGGACCAAAGCTAACATTTCTAAACATTCCCTTCCAATAGGAAGATTCTGAGAAGTGTTGTTCCAAGATCCCTCAGTCTAAGATATCATGTTGCAGTATCTTTGATTCTTTGAGTCATAACTGATAAGGAAATTGCTTGAAGAATCCTAGATGCACCAGATATCAAGGCAATTCATGTTTTAATCAGAGTACAGAGTAAGCCTATTAAATTTAATGTTAACAGTTAAATATGCTTACAACTCTAGTCCTCAGTGAATCCCTTCTTGAAAGCCTATGAGTAACACGTGGACATAAAGATGGCGATCAATAAAGAAAAAGAAAGATTGTATAAAATCTGATATAAAAGCAAATAATCAATTTGTCCTTGGATAAATAAGTGTTCAAAACCTTGTGGAGTGTTCTCCTATGTTATGGTACTTATCACACCATATCGTCAAGTATCTTTTTATAGTTTACTAGAGGCCCGATGCATGAATTCGTGCACCAGTGGGGTCCCTTGGCCTGGCCTGCAGGATCAGGCCAAAACTGGCTCTCCAACATCCCCCAAGGCATCCCATATTGCGAGAGGGCGCAGGCCAGACCAAGGGACCCTACCGGTGCACAATCGGGGCTGGAGAAGTTGGCCAGCCAGGGAGGGACCATGGGAGGGCTCCAGGGCGTGTCCGGTCCATCTCGCTCAGTCCTGATCAGCCAGACCACAGCAGCAAGCTCACCTACTGGTTGGAGCATCTGCCCCCTGGTGGTCAGTGCACATCATAGCAAGCGGTTGAGTGGCCTTAGCATATCATTAGCATATTATGCTTTGACTGGTTGGATGGCCAACTGGTCAACCAGACACTTAGCATATTATGCTTTTATTATATACTAGAGGCCTGGTGCACAAAAATTCATGCACTGGGGGGGGGTTCCCTCAACCTGGCCTGCCCCCTCTCACAGTCTGGGAGTCCTCAGGGGATGTCCTACTGACAGCTTAGGCCCGCTCCCAATTGGAGTCTGGCCTCCCTCTGCGAGAGGCAACCAGGAGGATCAGGGGAAGGCGCTGCCCCCATCACCCGGCTGCTGCTGCCAAAGCCGGCCGCTGCCAGGGCTGCCGACCCTCAGCCCCCACTTCTTAGTGCTGGCCCCGCCCCCTGCCCACTTGTGTGTGTGCAGGGGGCAATCTGGGGCCAGACCGGCTGGGAAAGGGGCTGTGGGAGGTTGAGGCACCTAGGTCGCACCCACCCCATCCAGCCTTTGTGGAGGCTCCAGGACCACGGGGCACCCAGCCTCTCCCAGCGCCCACCTCTGCAGATGGAGGGGCCGTGTGGCAACGGGTGGGACCGGCCCGCCTCTCCCAGCACCCGCCTCTGCGGATGGAGGGGTTGCGCAGCGCACATCGGACTGACCCGGGCCCTCGGTGCCGCTGCCTCTCCTGTGCCACTGGCTCTTGGCCCTCACAGCTGCTGCAGCTTTGTCCGGAAGGACATCTGGAAGATGTCTGGTCTAATTAGCATATTACCCTTTTATTAGTATAGAGGCTTCTCCTATGAGCGTCTTGAAGGGCAGGGATACATTTTTACATTCTCATTACCTAATAGTGTGCTCAGAGCATAGACAATGTACAACAGTGGAACTGTGCTAAGTATCCCCTTTAATCCTCATAACAATTGGATGAGGTCGATAATATAGGGTATCCCAAAAAATGTATACACATACTTTAAATAGTTATAAAGGCAGTGTTTATTTTAAAAAATTTCATTTTCAAAATTGAGCTATCAGCTGTTAAAGTATATATACATTTTTCAGACACCTTGTATATTGCTATTCTAATTTTATAGATAACAAAACTAGGAATCATTAAAATTAAAAAATGTGCCCAAGTCATATAGCTGTCTAACTCCAGAGTAAATGCCCTTAATCACTGTACTTATCCTATCTAGATAAGTGAATGTCCGTTTTATCCAGCTTCTGTCTCCGTTTTAATAACTAATTCTACAAAAGTGCTCACTCAGGTATTATCTGCATTTGTGCTTTCTGAATCAGGATGACTACATGAGCTCCAGAATCACCAAAGGAGGATAGGATTTGGGGGCCATGCAGATAATCTGAGGAACCAAGCATCATTTCTGAACTTTCAAAGTCTGGTTACTGTTAATTAGGTATTTCTAAATACAAGTAGACTGAATTTTCAAAGTGTAAGTGATTATACCATAATTTTAGCAGATAAATTGGGTAATTTATAATATAGCAAGAGTTGAAAGATAAGAGTTCTTTTTAATACAAAACTTAGAAAGGGCTGTGAGGTTAAACTAGCAAGCACATTTTACAGATAAGGGATCAGTAAGTGGTTTATATTAGTTTAGTAAAATACTTAGTGCAAGGAGATTTATATTTCAAGACTATTCCAGTGTCTCATCTATATGACCCCAAATCAATACAATCTAAAACAGTTTATAAAACAAATTTATGAAAGTATTTAATCTTCCATTCTGTTTAAAACAACCATTAATTTATCTTTCAGTATATCCCATGGTACTATACAAACAGAAATCTTTTCATTCACATAAAAGCAGGACTTTAATAATATGTAATGTATTTCTTTTTCTTCACATCAGAGCCAATTAAGGATATAAAGCAAATCTTACACTTAGCTAATTCATCTTACATTTTTAATTTCTAAACACATACATATACATATTACATTAAAAAATTATTTATTGGACTGTGAGACATTAATGGAAATCCAGTGAGACCAATTTAGCACTACTAGAAGTCTTCAAAACATAAACAAATCAATATTCTTTTCTCCATATTAATAAGATGTTTAAAATGCCAAAAGGGAACTGAAATTAATCTGCTCACTGCTGACAAAAATGAACTCTAATTTTCAAGTGTTAGGAATATAATCGAATCATGTATATAATAAAAATTGTCTTTAATTTCTAAAAGTTTGCTTACAGTGATTGAAATAAAAACTTTGGTCAGATTTTTACATACCTTAAAGGTAGAAAGTCCATAAAGTCTTGTGGTATGAACAGTTTCTTGAGAAATATTTGTAATGTTAGTTATAAAGTCCTCAAGGTATTTGCAAGCTTGTTCCAGGTGTGTTGTGTTTATGATGATTTGCACTAGCTAAAAAATACAAAATACATCCGGTAAAATGATGTTACATGTACACAAAGCCATTTGATTTTTTAAACCAGGATTATTACTTCCAGTAACTGTATCATTTATGCATAATTATAGCATTACAGGATACAACTGATTATGTGATTTCAAGTCTACTACAAATACTGCTTATGAATGCTATCATTAAAAAAAAGTCTAACTGCGAATTAATCCAAAATAATGTTTCAAAGTACTTTTTCAAATTTTATACATTTACCACATAAAAAGTTTTTTCATTTTTCATGTAAGGTCTGGCAATCATATATCTGCATATACATTCCAACATCTTCAATTACAGTAGTCACCCCTTATTTGCAGGGCATATGTTCCAATACCCCAGTGGATTCCTGAAACCATAAATAGTACTGAACCCTATACATACTATGTTTTTTTCCTATACATACATACCTGTGATAAAGTTTAATTTATAAATTAGGCACAATAAGACATTAATATCAGTAATAATAAAATAGAACAATTATGCCCTAGCCGATTTGGCTCAGTGGAAAGAGCATCAGCCTGCGGATTGAAGGGTCCTGGGTTCGAATGCAGTCAAGGGCATGTACCTCCTTGCAGGCTCGATCCCCGGCCCTGGTTGGGGCATGTGCAGAAGCAACCAATCGATGTGTCTCTCTCACATTGATGTTTCTCTCTCTGTGTCTCTCTCTCCCTTCCACTCTCTCTAAAAATCAATGGAAAAATATCCTCAGGTGAGGATTAACAAAATAAAAATAAAAATAGAAAAATTGTAACAATACTGTAATAAAAGTTATGTGAATGTGGTCACTCATTTCAGGGAATCCCTTGCTGAAGTCTTCTTATAGGTTCAATATTTTCTGGCACAAACATTGCTGTCAATTGGAATGTGTTTTCTGTTCATGCTTTCCATCCACAAATTTAATGCCCTGTTCATCTTAACTTACTAGTATCAAGCATTGTGGCCTCAATTTTTGTAGTTTAAGGTGCAACAGCAAAACTAGCACAGATTTCTTTCTCCTTCTTCACAATTTCACAGACAGAAGATTGGTTCTTACCTTAGAGCTTAGCAACCTCAGCATACGATTGTTTTTCTTTCCTCATTAATTCAAGCATGCTCTCCTTTTCATTTAAAGGAAGCACTTTATGGCTTTTCTTTGGCATACCTGAATTGCCAGCATCTCCACTCAAAACAGTGTGCAATTTAAAACTTAGGAATTGATTATGGAATTATTTTGGGAATATCCATTTAATATTTTTGAACTGCAGTTGATCATAGGTAACTGAAACTGTGAATATGGGGAGACTATTGTATCTATTCCCTGTGTAAAAATCCTTTTTCTTCACATTGCTTAAATTTACATTGACGTTTTTATTTTAAAACAAATCCACTTCATTAATAAATTTAAAATAGAAAGCTAGTTTTACAGGATGTTCCATGTAGTGAAACATTTGGATATAAACCTACCTCTGTCAAACCTATATGAGGTTTCCTAATAAGGTTCAGTAAACAGCTATTCAAAGTTCTGGTCAGCAGCAGATTTGTAGATTTTCTAAGCATATCATCTATTTCTGTTGAGCTAAAAACAAAATTTCATATTATTAAGCTTTCTGACAGGGTACATACAGTCACAGCACTATTGACATTTTAGGCCAGTAATTATTTGTTGTAGGCTGTGCTGTGCATTGCAGGATATTTAGCAGCATCCCTGGCCTTTACTCACTAGATGTAAACAGCATCCTTCCCCCTAGTTGTGACAACCCAAAATGCCTCTACACATTGCTAGATGCCTCCTAGGGAGCAAAGTTACCCCATTTGAGAACCACTGCCTTAAACATAGGCTAACATTTTAGCACTACTTTACTTTTTATTTTAGTAAAATATTACTCTTACAAATCTATAAAGCACAAATATTTACACTAGTTTATTTTTAAAATACAAATAGAGCAAGATTTGATAAAGCATAGGTACTTCTCACTACTCTATAATGTTCTCCATTCTAATGCAAGCACTCTTTTCAATTTCTGCCAACCCAAATTCTGGCAGATCTGAGTATTTTCCTCTAATTCTTTATATCTAAAATCAAAGTGAATGTGCCACCAGAAGAGCTTCAGGGTGATTTGACATCAGACTCTCAGAAAACTCTAATATGTCAGTATTGCCCCTAAACAAGCAATGTACTCACCCTGATTTAAAAAAAAAAAAAAGAGGTAGTTGCCAATTCCTCACTCAAATTATACTTAGAGAAATCCTGTATAACATTCTTCTCAGATAAAATATTTGTAAATGAAAGGGAGAAATAGTTCATCTATCATGATAGATAATGTCTTTCCTTTAATTTCCCTGAACTTCCTTGAATGCTAAGTCAGTGCATGCTTTTTCTTCCATAAATAAAAGCAGAGAAAGAAAATCTATCAGTATCTATTGTCCTATCTGTGCCAGCAAGATTTACCTCACAATAACCAGTATTTCCCCCACGCGGTTTTTATCCTAATTGACAATTTTTTCCCTTAACCCCTTGTCCTTTGAGCCTATAAACTGTACTCCTCCTAATTTTTAAAGAATACTTCACAATAATGAAATCTTAATATGTAGTAAAACTCCTAAAATATTTTACAGTTTAACCTCTGATGAAAAGGGAAAATTTCTTAAAGATCATATTAGTTTCAGATGTTTCCTCTACAACTAAATAATTGGGACTTTGTATGTCTATTCATAAAGTCACTTCATTCTCTGGCCTGCTTTTATTCATATATAGTACATATGGTATATAGTACATTTGTACTATAAAAGCTCTGAAGTATCTTCTAGTTCTAAAAATCTAACTCCAAAATATGTTTAAACATAGTAAGAAAGCTTTAAACACAGAAAGTAATTTTTCCATAACCCTTTAATGACAAATAAAAAAACAAACACAAAGCATCTCTAAGCTTTGTTAAATGAATAGCATTGTTACAGAGTTAACTAGACAACTGAATAGTGAATTAACAAAAGTGATTAATATTTTCATCAAAGATAGAAGGAAAAAATTGACAATCTTTTCTGTTATAGCATTAGTACACAACATTCACCATTTAGAATGTTAGGAGTTGATAACAGATGAATGCATGAATTACTGTTTTCAAAGATGACTAACTATAACCAGAATCTATTTGAGAGTATATAAACAAATTCAAGCCTACCCGTGTGTAAGTCTAGTTGTTCCCTATCCCTTAATTTCCTCATCTAATTCTTCCCAAATACTCTAATTTCAAGCTCTTGAAACTTCTTGAATATGTTCCTTCCTCTTCATCATCACTGATCCTGATTATTTCAGGATCCTTTTCTTGAACCACTGCCTTCACTTTTTCAATGTGACTGACTATTGTTTTAATCCCCTCCAATCTATCATCCCCATTGAGGCCAGAGTAAATTTTCTACAATAGAATGCTAATCATGTCATTCCTTAGTTAAAAAGTCTTCAATAGTTCCCCCAGGCTTATAAAACAAAACACTCCAAGAACCAGTTTTACATCTAATATTGTAGTATCCCATCCTCTCCTAAATCCAATGTTTCTAGCATGTACCAGGCACTATACTGAGCTCATTATACACATATATTACCTTATTTAATTGTTACAACCACCCTCTGAATTATTTCCCTCATTTTACAGATGAGGAAACTGCAAGTTAAACAGATTAAGTCACTTGCCCAAGGCCCTACTATGGCTAGTGGGTATCAGCCTCAAGACTCAAACTAAGAGAGATCAACCAAAGGACTTGTATGCATGCATATAAGCATAACCAATAGACACAGACAGTAGGGGGGGTGAGGGCATGTGCTGGGGGGTGGGAGCAGCCAAGGAGAGGTCAATGGGGTAAAAAGGAGACATATGTGATACTTTAAACAATAAAGAATTTAAATTTAAAACAATAATAAAAATAAAGACTTAAACTAAGGTCTAACTCTGAAGGTTATATTCTTAACCACTGCATTATACTGTCTCTGTATCAGATCAGAACTTCAGAATGTTAAAGGAAAAACAAGATAGGCATAACCGACTGGTGGCTCTCACAGTTCAAACTCCACTATTGAAAACTACCACTGTAATAGCTTGTTATTCCTTTTCAGTTAAGACTCATTTGTGTCCACTATTTTCAAATGCCAGATTCTACTGTGTGATTCTGCATGTTGTGCTGTATAGAGAATACGTTACCTCTAGTGAGTTTTATGACTGAACATAAAAACTAATGTCTTTAAAATACATCTTTAGAGACTTTGGAATAAGCGGCTAGGTATGTGATGAAGCTTAAGGCAGTGGCTTCAACCTTCAAGTGCATCAGAATCACCCAGAGAACTTGGCACAACCCAGGGCCCCACCCTCAGGGTCTTTAATTCAGTATGTGTGAGACTGCATTTCTAAGTTTCCCATGTGACACCAATGCTACTGGTCTGGGGATCCCGCGTTGAGAATCACTGGCTTGTAAGAAACACACAGCACAACAGATGCTATGCATTAGGCATTTGTCTTCCTTTCTTCTTCTTCTTTCCTCTCCAACTCATATTATTCAAGAACAGAAATTAAGAAATTCTATAAAGCCCTAGCCAGTTTTACTCAGTGGATAGAGCGTCGGCCTGCAGACTAAATAATCCCAGGTTTGATTTCGGTGAACGGCACATGCCTGGGTTTCGGTCTCGATCCCCAGTAGGGGGCGTGCAGGAGGCAGCCGATCAATGATTCTCTCTCATCATTGATGTTTCTATCTCTCTCTCCCTTCCTCTCTGAAATCAATAAAAAATATTTTTTAAATTAAGAAAAGAAATCCTTTAAAGAATCCCTACTTACAGGAAAAAGCAGTGTAAGACCTAAAACCAGATACCCTATTACCCTGGCAGAATACACATTTCTTTTTTCCATTTATTTAGACGTTGTTTAAATCCAAAACAATAATAATTACAATAAGAGGCACAGGTGCAACAAATTATAATTTAAAAACTGTCATTGTTCTCACTGTTTCAACTTGAAAAATAAGTAACTCATATCTGAACTGCCTTTATGGCTTTTTCTAACTTAAAATTCAAAAGCATTTAACACTGAAGGGTATTTCCTGCTATTCAGTATACAAATTCAAAAGAATGGATTTCAGAGAGGGAGACATTATGAAAGCCAGCATCACCACGCTCTCCTCCAGAGAGTATTCACTGAAATATATCATATGTTCGTTCCTTTTATGTCAGAAATTTTCACTGATATATCAGATTTATAACAACTTAATCCCATGTGTCACTAAAATATGGTAGCCTTTCCAATGAGATAATAATCCACTAAAGAGTCATGGCCTGGAAATCAAGTGTTAATGTTTCACATAAATAGCTATGATAAGGATACATTTCTTACTAGTTAGTAAACTTACCTCCGATGCAGTGACTCTGAAAATTTAAGGCTGGCATAAATAAATTCTTTAACTTGAATGTAAATATGAGGCACTGACTGAGACATGGGGAATTTCTTTGGGAAAGATTGCTGGAGAAAGAAAAAATTAATGTTGTTTTCAAAATTTTAGAAAAAGACATTTTAATCACCTACAAATATAAAAATTAAATTGACTGCACATTTGAATTAATAGTAATACCTGCACCTTAAAGTCTACTGTTATATTTTTACATTATTTTTGATATTTTAAAGAAAACCAAAATATTTCTGAAGAAAATAATATAGCAATTTACCTGTTTCTCAAATCATATTATCAGACTTCTCTCAATCCCTCTCTGTTCTGATAAATATCCTGCAGAAGATGCCTAGCTGTCAGCTGTCTGCTCCTCTACATCCACAATAAAGTACAGAGTCAAGTTGGTCTTGAAGGTTATGGGCCAGCTTCCTGGCTCAGAGTCATCCAACAATTCTAAGACTCCCTTCACGCACCAATTCAAGAGGAAATCCATATCATTCCCTAACTCCTAGAATACCTTACAATAGCTTTCTAACTATTATACCATCAAACACTGGTATGCAGCCAATGGTTTACAAACTGCTTTATCAGCCAATATCCATTAGCAAATTCTTAGTTTCCAAAAGGTAAACCCTCTCCAAGATTTTTAACAAAAGCCACTTACCTATCTTCCAGAAGTCTAATCTACACTTCTGTCTCTACATTCATTGCAATCTAGTTATATCAGTAAAAGTATCCTCACATGGTCACTAATGACCTTGTGAATGTTAAATCCAATGGACTTTTCCAGCTCTATGTTACTTGATTTATCTGAAGTATCTGACACAGTTGGCTCCCTCCAGCTTCTTAAATGATCTCTCCTTCCTTCGTATTCATTTCCTTGGTATCCACTTCCTCTTATTTCTCTATCTTCTCTATCTCTTCCTCTAGCCATCCCTTAATTATTGCTATGCCTTAGGGTCTATCCTACATCTTCTCCTTTTTCCATACATACTGTCCTTAGATGATCTTGTCTACTCTCATGACTTCAATCACCATGCAAGTGCCAATATCTCCCAAATCTATAAATTCAGGCCAAATCTTTTTCCTGAAGTCCAAATCCATATATTGAACCACCACTTGGACACTTCCATTTGGCTGCAACACTTAAAATATAACACCCGTGTTTGATGTTATTTGAGACATACTCATAGATCCAAAAATGTAATTATCGTCCACTCCTCCTAAATCTGCTCCTCTTGTGTTTCCTATCTTGGTCAATGTTACCACCATCCAAGGCAGAAACTTGGTTATCATACTTGACCCCTCTATCTTCATCATCTCTCATATGCAAACAATCACCAACTGCTATTGTTTCTACCCCCTAAACATCTCTTAAATTCCATGGCCATAACTCTCACTCAAGTCACCGATTTCTTATCAAGATCCCCTGCAATAAACCCTTAGCTGACCTCCCTGTCACCGGTGTAAGGCTTTTTCCAATCCATTCTCCACACATTAGCCAGAGAGATCTATTTGGAAGATATTTCAGCTTTAAGAATTTATTTTAATAACATTAAAGATAGAATATAAATATGTCCTTATTTTAGCCAAAGGGTTCTAATCAAATTATCAAAAGACTGACTTTTGCACATATGTTCAGTCTTACTCTTTTCTCATTCATAATTTACACTGAAAATAACTCGTCATTTGAGAGAGTTTCACATCTTTCCTAATAATTTTAATTAAAAAATACTTAAATTAGGAAAATAATTAAATAAATATATATATATATATATATATATATATATATATATAC
>NW_005871114.1:4636788-4657370 GCF_000147115.1 Myotis lucifugus
CACACACACACACACACACCCAAGAGATTATTACTAAATAATTTATGGGATTTCTTTATAAGCTGTCAAGTTTAAATTTTCCACATTGCCTTTATCTTAACAGTACAACTTCTTTTTAATGATAATATATGGACCAATAAATACAACTCCTAACAAATTTAATCCTACTATATATTTTGGAAGCACCCTACAAGCTAAGTCAAACATCCTTTTAACTATAAACCTATTTAGAATACTTTAGTGTAATTAGAAGGAACATTAGAGATTATTTAGTTTAACCTCCTCACTTCACAGATGAGCCACAAATGCCCCAATAGGGTAAGTCACTTGCCCATAATAAGCCACAGGCAGAGCTGGTATATGAACCCAGACCATTGAGATACTACAGCCTGAATAAACTTTATTACCAATAACCAAAACTAAACAAAACCAAGTCATGAGATGGAGAATATTTTGTTCATTGTAAAGGGATAACATTGTAAAGAAACAACTTTGATTGGGACTTTAAAAAATATTGATTGAACCTGGCTGGCATGGCTCAGTGGTTGAACGTTGAGCTATGAACCAAAAGGTCACAGTTCGATTTTGGTCAGGGCACATTCCCAGGTTGTGAGCTCAATCCCCAGTGTGGGGGTGCAGGAAGCAGCCGACCAATGATTCTCTCTCATCATTGATGTTTTTATCTCTCTCTCTCCCTCTCCTTTCCTCTCTGAAATCAATAAAAATGTAAAAAAATAATAATAAAATAAAAATACAATCTAAAAAATGTATCGACTGAGAATAATTATTCTGGTCTTGTGTGTGCATTAGAATCTAGCTATTAGGCTTATGCAATGGCAGTGTTAGCTGTAATCTAAAGCTATGCATTTAATTACTTGGTCCTATATTTAGTGACTATTACACATAATATGCTTAATTTATATATATATGACATAAAATTTACAATCACCATTCACACATTTTACTCAGAATTCACTTCTGTTCATTGTAAAGGGATAAGAACATAGAAAATGACTAAATTATAAAGAGCTGAAAAAATAATAAAGAATGGTAAGGAGAAAAAAACAAGAATAAAGGGAATAAAAAGGTGACAATTATAGAAAATATGATACCCTTTTCCCATGGGTTCTGATTCTACCTAGAAATACTAGATAGGTACAAGTATGTGTGTTCGTGTGTATACACACACATGTGCAATCATAGGTAGTCCGAGAATACTCTACATGGTGGTGTATTTCCTTTCTGTATCCTGTCTTTTATTCACACATTTGATTTCAAAAGTACATATTCCTACTTCAGGAAAGAAATCAACAGGTGGCTACTGCCTTCACTCTTACTTAACCAAGATAAATTTTTTTGTAGAAGTACATTTCTAGAAAAAAAGCCACAAAAGATCTTCAACAGTGATAGACATTTCAAAGAAATACTCCTCTTTTTCCCTAGACTATACTTATTCCTATAATTTACTCAACATTTAGTATATCTAATTTGGAATCCACCCAACATTAGCAACACCTGCCCAAAGAAACCACCTAACATTTGGGACAACTGTTGCTAGTATCCCCAGGAAAGTCCCTTCTTAACTTCACCAAAACAGTAACAGTCATAGTAGTAACATACTCTTTAACAAAACATAATTAATTTTCTTAAATAACAAAACAAAAATTTGCCTCAAAAAAAGACATTCTCACTTACAGTGTCAGATTAATATTACGTAGCAATAAATACTCTAAGTTTATTTTCAAGAAAATTCTTGAATTAAAAACTAGCTTGTACCTTTTCAAGGTCTGGATCTTGAAAGGGAAATTTACTGATGACTATTTTATATTCTTCTTCATTAGTAATAGGGATGGGGCTATAATTATCTTCTTCAAAAATGTCCCTGTTAAGAAAGAAGAGGGAATTGAACTATCATTAGAGTCCTGAAGGACAATATATTTTTTTAAAATTTACAACTATTACCAAAGCATTTTTAAAATTGATTTCAGAGAGAGGAAAGGAGGAGAGAGAGAGAAAAAACTATCAATGATGAGAGAGAATAATCAATCGGCTGCCCCCTGCACTACCTCTATTTCTAAAATACTAAATATAAAAAATTGTTGATATTTATACATGATTCATCAAGACTGTCATATCCTTGGGACAACATTGTTCCAACATCACTCCTAAGAAATGTTATTACAAAAAGCTTAAATGAGGATTTTTTAGTGAGTGTTAATAGAAGTGCATCACCTTGTTCACTTAGATATTATAGAAAGAAAGACTTCTATCATAGTATTCATAAGGTCTGCCCTCTAATTTTAAAATTGATGGGGTAAATGCCAAGCTGGGGTAAATCGCTTAACATATTTTCTAATTTAATTTCATCAAATATTATTGCCACGTAACTTCTATCATATTACAGATGACATAGATCTAAGATTTCATGATTGACTTTTTTTTCCAAATGAAGGAAGAAAAGGAGGGAAGGAGAGAGGGAGAAAGGGCGGAAGGAAGGGAAGTTTTTAGAATTTAAAAAGAAGGGAGATTTCTTTTTTTCATGGCAATAGAAAATTATATAGATATTAAAATAATTTGTCTATGCCCTATAGGCAAATGGTTAAAGCAAAAATAATTTTCCTTATTAGATGCTTTTAAGATTTTAATCTAATTATGTTGTTTATAAAAATGGCACTTTTCCCCCCCAAACAAAATTTAAAAGCATAAATTTCTAACACTAAATAAATACCTTTGAATACCTACAGCCTTTGACCCAATCACTAGGAAAACAAACTACAGAGATTAAAACTAAAAGTAGTACATTTAAAAATTAATTACAAGTGGTGCAGCTACTGTGAAAAATAATGTGGCAATTCCTCAAAATATTAAACATATATTTATATATAATTCAGCAATTCCACTTCTGGGTATATACCCAAAAGAAGTGAAAACCGGGATTCAAACAGATATTTGTACACCAATGCTCACAGCATCATTATCCACAATAGCCAAAAGGTGGAAACAATTGAAATATCCATAGATGGATCAATTATAAATAAAATGTGGTATATACATACAATAGAATATTATTCAGCCTTTTAAAAAATGAAATTTTGAAAGTCACTGCAACATGGATGAACCTTAAAGACATTATTCCAAGTTAAATAATCCAGACACAAAAAAAGTACAAATATGTATTTAAATATGTATCCCACATTTATGAAGTACTGAGAGCATAGAGACAAAGTAAAATGGTGATCACCAGGGGCTAGAAGAAGGGCATGGGAGTTCTTGTTTAATTGGTATAGAGTTTAAGTTTGGGAAGGAAAAAGTTCTGGAGAAAGATAGTGGTGATGGTTACAATGTAAATGTACTTTATGCCACTAAACTGTACATTTCTAAAAGGTTAAAATGGTAAATTTTATGTTATATATATTTTACTACAATAAAAATTATTATAAGCATTTTTATTGCTAAACACAAAATCAATTACTTTAGCATTTGACAAACTTTTTCACCACATTAAGGCACTGTGGCTCAGACTAACCTGAAAACTGTAGCCCATTTCTTAAGCAGTGTTTCATTGTATTGATCTCTTATTTCAAATAAAAGGTCAAAAAGTCGGTTCACTGGAAAACCATAACCCTAAAACACACACATAAAAAACAGATAAACGTTCATTTTTAAAATGTTCATTTTTAAATGAAACTATTCATTTTTAAAATGTTGGAAATACTGGAGAATTGTTTGAAAGTAACCATTTACTATATCACATTATATGCCATTCCAACAGTATGAAAAAAAAGATATTCTTTTGACTTTCTTAGAGTTTTATGAAGCTGGAATAATTTTGCCATTTCTTCCCTCTCTCTTTACTCTGGATTTCTTGGTTAGCCTTAAAAAGTATCAGAAGTCAGACTGGTGAAAAAGTTCAAGATTGATTATCTAAATAACTGTCTTGAGAAGGGGTCCCTAAATAGGATACAAGAAAAGGGAATATGCTCTCTAAAACACGCTAGCTTCCTTTTGCACCTTCAATGTTAGAGTGACTTTGTTGTATAGGGAAATTTTACATCTTTTCCTCAAACATACTTTATTTCCAAACTTTATTTCTTTCCAACTCCAAATTCATTGAAATCTTACCCATATCAGGACCAAACATTTTCACTCATCTCACAGGTCTGTCAAGGTTTACCTCTTCATCTTAGTTCTTGATCCTATCTCATCCTGTTAGAACCACTCCACGGATTATCTATTCACTCTACTGTGCTCCTTTCTTTGGCTAAATAAATATGCTAAATCACCTCTCATCTTTAAGTCAAGAACAAAAGAAAAAAGCCCTCCCTCAATTTTCTGTGCCCAGCCAGCTGCCTCCCTGTTACTCCTGACATAGCCAAACCCTACAATAATCTAATTCCCATCCCCATTTCTGTATTAAAACTGCTCTCAACAATGACACAGATTACCTCCCAAATATGAAATTAAATGATCTCACTCTACCTTGCCTCTTTTTCTTGAAACGCTGCTTTGAATTCTACAATACTCTCTCTCTTTGTTTTCTTAGCTATAAATAATGTAACCAGTTTGCTTTTTCTCCTATCTCCATACCTCAATCTTTTCTTCTAACTTTCTAGGGCATCTCAAGTCTACTGACTTCAAACACTAGTTTATTATTCTAAATCTGTATCTCTGGCTATACCTCTGTAAATTCTAATTATTTAATTCTAACACCTATTAGACATCTCCAGTCAGTCTGCCAGAAAGTACACTCAAGTTAACGTATCTCCTCCCATTCCAACTAAACCAAGTGTTTTTCTTATTTCCTATCTCTGTTAATAATTCTATCATCAGTCCAGTTTATCAGGAAAAAAAAACTTGAAAAGAAACATCTAATCAGTTACCAAATTCTTTTGATTTCACCTCCTTTATGAATCTCTTTCAAATCTATCATTCTTCTCCATCATTTACTACCTTTCTTCCAGAAATATTCCCAGTGCCACTGCTTTATTTCATTTTTTTAACATCTCTTGCCTAGACCATTGTAAGAGCTTCCTAAACTGAAATTCCAACCATGTGTCTCAACTCAATCTATTGTCCAAACTCTCAAAGTTATCATTTAAAAGTGTAAATCTGATCATGCCATTCCCCTGGTTAAAAATTATAGAAGGCTTACTAAAGTCCCACAAGATGTGCCACAGTCTGGGTCAAATTACATTATCAGTTTCAGGACCACTATTTTGCCCTTCTTTGCTCATACCCATATGCTATATATAGTTTCTGACACCATCAAGCTGTTTAACTCACCTCATGCTTACCACATCATACCTCTATCTACAGCTTACACGTGCTATTTTCTCTACCACTAATGCTTCTTCCTTCAAATCTACTTGAACTCATACTTCAAAATCCAGCCCACATATCAACAATCTGTATATAGCCTTTCCCAATTCATGAAATTAGTTATTCCATCTTCTGTGAGCCCAAAGCTCTGTAATATATTGCTATAATAATATATTATACTTCTTTTTTTACTACTAAATTTCTTGAATCCAGGGATTTTTATATCCATACCATATTACTAATTTTTATGTCTCTATCATTATATGCACCATCTAGCTGCCAGCATTTAGTGAGTGCTCAAAATGTTAGTGAATAAATCAGTAAATGTTTACTTTTGATCTGCTTAATAGGCAGAACTATTAATATGCTGGTATTACATTTTTACTTTATTGTTTAGTCAGCTTTGTTTTAAGTGATAAAATAATGACATTAAAAATAATGACATTTAAAAATTGCATAATAAACCAAATAATATGCAATATCCTTTTAATCAGTTTTTATGAAAATACCTTCCCCAATTCTTCAACTAATGGGTATAACTTGAAAAGCCAGTGTTTACTAATTCAGTAAAAGACCCACCTAATGCTCAGCTTGTCAATTTTCAATTAAATGAAAATACTGCAGGATTTCTGAATAAGTAAGGACTAGTATGTCTTCCTCAATCTTATTTCAAAGATGTAAGATTAGAAAGGTATACTTACGAGGGTTTATACACCCATCACTGTGACTTTTTAGTGCCTCTATTACCTGAATGTTTTCTATTACTCTTCTTCGATTATCTGAAGAGTTCCTTGGAACCACATCAAATACTCTCTAGATTCAGCTGTACTCAAAGTGCCAGTCTAAGATCAGTTTGTTATGGTTTACAAAGAGATAAGGAGCTTGCGCCAGCACATAAATCAATTGGGGAATCCAATGAGCTATCACCTCATGTATGTTAGAATAGCCATTCTAAAAAACACAAGATATAAAAAATGCTGGAGTGGATGTGAAGAAAAGGGAACCTTGTACACTGTTGAAGGGATTGTAATTTGGTACAGCCACTATGGAAAACAGTATGGAGGTTCCTCAAAAAAAAACTAAAAATAGAACTACTGTATGATCCAGCAATTTTGCTGCCAGGAAATGAAAACACTCATTTGAAAAGATATCTGCACCCCTATGTTCATAGCAGCAGCATTTAAAATAGCCAAAAAATGGAAACAACCTAAATGTCCATCGATGGATGAATGGATTATGAAGTTTCGGTGTACATATATACAATGGAATATTATTCAGCCATAAAATAATGCGGAAATCCTACCATTTGCAACAAGAGGGATAGACCTGAAAGTATTATGCTAAGTGAAATAAGACAGACAGACAAAGACAAATACTGTATGATCTAACTTATATGTGGAATCTAAAAAAAAAAACCACAAAAATAAAACTCATAGAGAAAGAGATCAGACTTGTGGTTAACAGAAATAGAGGGTAGGATGAGGAGAAACTAGAGGAAGGTAGTCAAAAGGTACAAACTTCCAGTTATAAGTACAACATGATGACTATAGCTAACACTGCTGTATGATATACAGAAAAGTTAAGAGAGTAAATTCTAGGAGTTCTCATCGCAAAAAGAAATATTTTTCCTTTTTTCTTTTTACTTTCCTTTTTTATTGTTTCTACATGAGAAGATGATGTTAGCTGGACCAACTGTTGTAATCATTTCACAATATACATGTAAATCCTATCATCGTGGCTATATTCCTTAAAAGTATGTAGTGATGTATGTCAATAATTTCTCAATAAAACTGGAAAAAATATAAATCAATGCTGCTACTACCTACATCAAGAAAGTCCTGCTACTAAAAAAAAAATGCCAATTGAGCTAAACTTTGTAATTAGTGATGTGGTTGTATTTATATTCTGACAAAAAGTTCCTTTTTATTATGGATCCATAACAGTTTGCAGTCTAGTAACAGTTTGCAGGGTGTGATCCCCAGACTAGACTTCGAATTGCAGAGCTTTAAGCATTAGGATAGCAAAACTCCCTGAAGTTACTTAGAGATAGGCCTAAAAAATTAAGGCAGTCTCCATTAAAACTACGCAAATTTTTTTTGTGTTTTTCCTCCTAGAGAGATCAGTATTACATACACATTTGTCACAAAATTTATGAAAACAAAAGCCCCCACATTATTTTGGCCTTATAGTTTATAAGCCATACAAATAATAAAGCTATAAGGCAAATAAAATAATTTATTAAAGGAGCTTGTGGAATCTTCTACTTGGGTGTAAGAATAAAGGAGACCTGCCCTAGCCAGTTTGGCTTAGTGGATAGAGCGTCAGCCTGCAGACTCAAGGGTCCCAGGTTCGATTCCGGTCAAGGGCATGTACCTTGGCTGCGGGCACATAAACAGTGGGGAGTGTGCAGGAGGCAGCTGATCAATGTTTCTCTCTCATCGATGTTTCTAACTCTCTGTCCCTCTCCCTTCCTCTCTGTAAAAAATCAATAAAATATATTTTTAAAAAAAGAATAAAGGAGACAATTATTATTCTAGAATGGAAAGACTCTTGTGATAAAGCAAACAGTTTAAATTAGCATTTCCCAAATTATATTTTATAAAGCTCTAAACCTAATAGATGTTATAAGGGGAAAACAGATTCAAGGGTCAAATATATTGGGAAAATGCTGCATAATCACTTTCCTTTTGGAAATGCGTGGTATAAATTTGCTGAGAAAAGCTTTTCATGTAAAAGTCTGTTTTATTTTACTTAGCATTTCCCAAACATTTTTGACCAGAGAAATTTTATGTAGGTAACATCTATTATCACACTTTGGAAAATGCTAGTCTATTTTTCATAAAACATTATTTCAACCACAAAAAAATCCCATAAGTTTAAGCCTGAAAACAATATACAATCGATTTTTTATGATCAGTGACAAAGGAGGAGGGATGAGCTTAATACCTTGATACTGAAAAATCACAAAGATACTGAGTTTTCAGATAATTCAGTTTTAATCTTAGTTTTAAAAAAAGACTCAAAGAAGTAAAGTGATTTGCTCACAGTCATAGCACATCTGAAATTAGGAAGGAAATGAGTGAATACAACTGTCAAACTATGCGTTTTCATAATTATCACATTTAAAACAAAACAATTCTGAAAACTAGTAATAAATCTGTTTTCACAAATGAGGATATAAAGTTTAGAAAACTAGTACTAGTAAATATACAATTATTCAACATCAGAGGCAGAAAATTAACTCAGTGTCTGTGTGACTTCCAGGGCCCATGATCACTGTCCTAAGGCAGAACTTGTATCTCCTAATTTCTAGTACAGAGTTCTTTTTATTGCACCATGTTTTTTTGTTTGTTTGTTTAGAAATAAAGTTGCTAGGTTGTTTTATTTTTTAAAGATTTTTAAAAGTGATTTGGGGGGGGGGGGAAGAGAGAGAGAGAAAGAGAAACATTGCTGTGAGAGCAAAACATTGATGGGCTGCCTCCAGTATGCCCCCTACTGGGGATCAAGCCTGCAAACCAGGCATTTGCCCTGACCAGGAATCGAACAGGCAACTTTTGGGTGCATGGGATGGCGCCCAATCAACTACAAAAATACTTTTTCTATTCTAACTGAATAACCAATATTTAAAAAGATGGTAATATTCCATGAGCTCTGTCCAAAGTTCATAATAAGGCAGGAAGCTGTATGAAAAATCCTGGGTAAATGCTAATATATAAGTAAACATTTGGTTACTACTATTTTACTACCATTAATCCACAATAAATTAAATGAGCATAGCCTATTATTTTGTAAATCTTTAATTGCTTAAAATAGTCATTAATTGAATGTTAGAGTATCACCCACCTGCAAAGTATCTGCAAATATTACAATGAGATTCTTCAGCTCCAGAACAAGATCAGGATCAGTGCAATAAGACTGTGGTGGTGGTGGGGGCGGCGGTAGATATAGGAGTGGAAACAAACAAATAGAAAAACCTAACGTCACTAGGTTAAAAACTTAAGAATTAAAACCTGAATTTTTTCCCTTTAATCTGCCAGACTTACAATAAATTTTGAATCTTGGTTATTAGTTAGATCCACAGCTGGCTTTCTCTAATTAGTAAAATTTCTTAGGGAAAGATCATTAAAATAATGTATCTACATATCTGTATTAAAAGATTTTCCTAAAATGTGCACATAGTAAACTTTGGTTAAAGCAATGACACTCATATTTCTACTAGTTATTTTCAAATGAAAAAATGGGTTTTAAATATATATATTTATATATGTATATAAATATATAACTCACATTTTTAGTTCTCAAATATTTACCTTATAAGAGACACAAATACATTACTTTTTTCCAACATAAGAATGACAATTTAAGTATTTTATTAATAATGTACCAAAAGAAAATAATTAATTTCAAAGGAATAGTGAAATTCACTGTCCTCTTAAGAGTATTTAATAAAAATTTGAGTGTGATATATTGCATTCAACATATTATGACCTTGTATTGATGTCATGGAATTAATAGGAAGTATACTATAATTTTACATATTCAGAGCTGGTCTGAATATAAACCATAAAACATATTGTTTATTAATATGTTAGGAAAATTAGTTCACTGGACAAATAGTGTATTAAGAATCTGTATTACAGATCAATAAAAATGCAGTGTATTTATAATATAAATATCACATAAGCTAATAATCCTCTTTTAAAATGTTTTCAACATTCTCAATAAAATTATAAATAAGGTTATAAAATTTTAAGTATGAAGAGATTTTACTGAAGGTAAACTACTGAAATTGTCTTAAGAAAAAGTCTACACTGAACAATCATTAATTTCAGTAGTCTTTATAATACTAACATATTTATTATTTCCACAAGAAGCATATTATATAAATACTTAATCATTTTACTTTTATTCATTAAAAATATCTCATTACATAAAGTTTCTTTAGTCAAATGAGTTCAAAATTTGACATTGCATATTTTAAAGAAATTTATTATTGCATCACTGCAAACAAATTATGAACATTAAAGAACAAGTTCTATTGTGTTTTGGGTTGTTGTTTTTTTAGTTTTAATGGTGGAATTTATTTTGAAAGCAAAGAATTTGGAATGATAATTAAAAACCCTTTATTCATGGTGTTTTCAGTGATCTAATGAAGAGGTCAGTTGAGATTAATGAGACCAGCTTAATTCTTCGTTTTCTATATAAAAATGTCTTGGGAAGCCCCAGTCAGTTGCAAAATCACAGCCCAATATTACCAAATGAAAGCCTGACAGTACTACTTCCAAATCTGAGCAATAACTAAATATATACAGAATGATGGAAGTACAGTTTTCTTCTGACAATATCTGTCTCAGAAGTTCTCAAAGTAAATTAAAAATTTAGTAACATAAATTGTCTGACTTACTGAATGAGCTCTAAGGACAGCAATTATCTTTGAGAGGGCCATGTTCCAAAGTTCATCAGTGTATGCCCTGGTTACTAATCCTTGGGTCACATGCAAAATATGATCTTCAACCACAAAGAACCTAAAAACAGTAATTACCGATATAACATGTGTTAAAAAAATTCAAACCCAAATACAAAATTATTAGTTCTGACATTTAACATAATATAAAAATAATATTTATTTCCATATTAGATACATACCCTACAATTTGAGTGAAATATCTTCTATAGCCATCAACTGTTTCATGCTTTAAATGAAAAATAAAAATCAATTTAAACCAATACATACCAGAACAAAAAAGTCACTACATTTATTAACAAATATTTATTGAGAGCCTACTATATGCTGCATACATTTTAAAGCACCGGGGGATACACTGATAAATAACAAAAAGTCCTTACCCTCATGAAACTTGCATTAAAAATAAAACAGACAATAAACAAGTTAAAAAGTAAATATGACTTCAGAACTGCCCACCCTCTCAGCATTTAATTCAAGCCACCACCATCTCTCACTTGGGATATTACATCATTCTCCTACTAGTCTCCCTAGCTTTCAGGCTTGATCCTTAGTCTATTCTCCAGATACCTGCAAAAATGATACTTCCAAATAGTAATGAGATCACATATCTTCTGCTAAAAACCTCCCAATGACTTTTCATCTGATTCACAATAAATGTCAAACTCTTTACAAATGGTCTACAATTGCATATTGTTTATAATTATTTATAGTTTTGCATATAGATAATGATCTGGTGGTCAGAAGACATGCTCTGTATGATTTCAAGTCTTTTATATTTGTTGAGATGTATTTAATGGCTCAGAATATGATCTATCTTGGTGAACATTCCAAGTCTAATTGAAAACCGTGCGTAGTCTGCTGTTTTGGGTAAAGTATTCAGTCAACATCAATTAATCAAGTCAGCTGATAATGTTTTTCAGGTTTTCTATTTTCTCTATCTTTGGTATTCTGAAGTTTCACTGTAAGGTCTTTAAGAGTAAATCCTTTTTATTTAACCGACTTGGTATTCCTTAGCTTGACCTATAGGTTTCTATTTTTCATCTGTCCTGGCAAATTCTCAGCCATTATATCCTCAAATACTCCTCTGTCCCATTTGTTTTATCTTCTCTTTCTGAAACTCCAACTAGAAATATGTTAGACCTTCTCCCTGTATACCCTTGCTCTTATCTATTTTTATCATTTTGTCTCTCTGTGATTCTTTCTAGATAATTTCTTCAGATCAACTGAAGAGAATTCATCAACTGTTAAACCTATCATAAAATTTTAAATTTTGGTTAATATATCTTTAATATCTAGGTATTCTATCTGATTTTCCTTCACATTTTTTGGACATTCTCTATAGTTTCTTATTCCCTAATTATATCAGCAAGCTTATATAAATGCTTACACTAATCTCAATTTCTACCTTCATTTAGGTTTTCCTGTTTTCTTGTCAGATCTAATGAGGTATATGTTATATACAATAAAACTCACTCTTTTTCATGCACTACAAGTTTTCAAAAATATATCTGGTCATGTAACTATCACCAAAACCAATATATGAAACAGTTCCATATTCACTACATTTTTGTCCTGACTATACTTTTGTCCTGACTACACTCTCTCTAAAAAAAAAAAACCAAACCAATTTAAAAAAATACTTTTTAAAAAAAAATTAATCAAGGTACAGAGTCCACCATGTTGTAAGAAACTAATGATTACTCCCAACAGCTCATATGTTTACTTGTTTATCCTTTTATTTACTCACTGTCTATTTTATTTGTTTACTGTCTACCTTTACCAATAGAATGTAAGTTCATGAGAGAAGGGACTTATCTGTTTTGCTCACTGTTGTACCATCAGCACCCAAATCAATTACTGGAAATAGTAGGTGTTCAATAAATATTTATAGTTAAATGAATAGCGATGCAAGCTCTGAAGAAATTAAAGCAGGTAAGGAGATAAAAAGTGAAAACATGACCGATTCAAAAATTTTATATACTTACCATATTTGACTGGGGCTGCAAAACCAGTCTTGCTTGTTTCTTTCTTTGTTTTCGATAATAATTTTCAAATGTTTCCTCATCACCCTAAAATCAAATCAACAGAGTAATGAAAACACATACACACACACACACACACACACACACACACACACAAAGATACTTACCAAAGCAGAATAAATGTGCAAACATCTGTAAACTGGAGAAAAATCAACGAGCTCTTGAACAGTTAAGACCTGAAAAAAAATACCATTTTAAAAAAATCAGAGGTCAAACTACTAGTCCACTCTTGGATAATGTAAAGTTAAAGATAGACAAAGAGATTCATTAACTTCATGTTATAACATTTATCACCTATAAAAAACAGACTATCAATGTAATGGCCTTTTTACATTCTTTTGGCATTTGTTCAGTAGTTCATTCTGTGTATATTTATCATCACTGGCTATTTTAGATTATCCTATACTAGAGGCCCGATGCATGAATTCGTGCACGGGGGGCAGGAGGGGACTGCGGGAGGTTGGCCGGCAGGCCCTGATCTAGTTGTGTAGATGTGCTGAGGTAGCGGCAAGCAAAGCCCACAGAGTGCCCCAAAACGCCTGAACACCAGCTACGCTCTGAGGTGGAAATACAGCTCTACTTGGCTGCCCGAGCTCCAGCCACCTCACTCCCTTGGGCGGAGTTGCTGACAGACAGACAGGTAGTCTCTCCTACCTCAGCCGCAGGAGCGATAGCCAATCAGCGGTTGGGAGCCTGGACAGGCATGGGGCCAAGCTAGAAGTGGCTAATGGGGGCAGAAGGGCGAGTGGCATGGTGCGGTGGCAGAGGTAAGATGGCGGTGGTGCTTATTTTACGTCTTTCCAGTTAGGCTGCTGTCTTGCCCCTTCTGGCCCCTCCGAGTTGCTACTCTGTCTCAATCAGCGTTGGGGTTGCTCTCCTTCTACAGGCTTCCCGGACCCAGATTGTATGGTGCCCACTGCCCAGAGCCTTAGCCAGGGCAGGGACCGGCTGGGGGAGGGACTGTGGGAGGTTGGCCAGCCACCAGCCATGGGAGGTTGGCTGTGGGAGCACACTGACCACCAGGGGGCAGCTCCTGTGTTGAGCGTCTGCCCCCTGGTCATCAGTGCACATCGTAGCAACCAGTCGTTTTAGTCATTCCGGTTGTTCGGTCATAATGGTCACTTAGGCTTTGATTGATAGATAGATAGATAGATAGATAGATAATAAAAGATAATAAAAGCCTAACATGCTAAGTGTCCAACTGTTCGACCAGTCGCTATGACGTGCACTGACCACCAGGGGGCAGACGCTCCAACTATAGGTTAGCTTGTTGCTGGGGCCCAGCTGATCAGGACTGGGCGAGATGGGCTGGACATGCCCTGGAGCCCTCCCACGGTCCCTCCCCAGCCCCGATTATGCACTGGTGAGGTCCCTCAGTGTGACTTGCGCCCTCTCACAATCTGGGACCCCTCGGGGGATGTCGGAGAGCTGGTTTCAGCCCCATCCCCACAGGCCAGGCCGAGGGACCCCACCGGTGCATGAATCCATGCACTGGGCCTCTAGTAAGGTAATAAAGGAGAGAGACTTATGTCTTCAAATAGTTGGTAGGGTGCCAGAAAAACTGTTACAGATAAGAGGCTACATCATTATTGCCATTTTTAATTTTGTGCCTGTGTTCTTTTTTCCCTTTTTATTTCTTCTTTTTACACCAGTCCCTTTAGCATTTCTTGCATTGGATTTATGGTATAACTATAGACAAAGTTCCTACTCTTATGCAGCTAAGTCATATGATCTACTATTTCATCAAATTGAAGACATAATCACTATTTTATAAAACACTAAGAAAGAAAAAAAACACTAGCACTTGAAACTATATCAATTTAAGATGTATCCCAACTCTGAGAAGTTGCACCTCAGAATAGATGAAATAGAGTAGTATAAAGTTACTCAAACTTGAGATATAAATTATTTTTTTATTTTTTAAATACATATTTTTATTGATCTCAGAGAGGAAAGGAGAGAGAGAGAGAGAGAAGAACATCCATGATGAGAGAGAATCATGGATTGGCTGCCTCCTGCACGCCCCCCACTGGGGATCGAGCCCACAACCCGGACATGTGCCCTGACTGGGAATCGAACAGTGACCTCCTGGTTCAGAGGTCAACGCTCAATCACTGAGCCACGCTGGCCAGGCTAAATTATTTTTAAAGAAATATACTTCTATGCTCATGAGTCCCCAGAGTAGGCTTATTTTTTATTATAAAGTTACTTATTAGGGAAAATGATAGAAACAAATACAAGTAATAATAAAACAGATCTGTAAAAACAGGGAAACAACCAAGTTTTTCTTACAGTATGGATTTAGTAGTAGGGCATGATGGTAATACTCTCAGCAGTTAAAGATACAAAACATCCCTGGCCGGTGTTGCTCATTGTTTAGAGCAGTGGTCGGCAAACTGCGGCTCGAGAGCCACATGCGGCTCTTTGGCCCCTTGAGTGTGGCTCTTCTTAAGCCTTAGGAATACCCTAATTAAGTTAATAACAATGTACCTACCTATACAGTTTAAGTTTAAAAATTTTGGCTCTCAAAAGAAATTTCAATTGTTGTACTGTTGATATTTGGCTCTGTTGACTAATGAGTTTGCCGACCACTGGTTTAGAGTATCCGCCCAAGCACCAAAGGGTCACAGGTTCGATTGGTGTTTCTCTTTCTCTCTCTCTCTCTCTCCTTTCTCTCTCTCTCTCCTTCTCCCTCTCCTCCTCTCTCTCTCTTCCCCTCTCTCTCTCTCTAAATAAGTAATCTTTTAAAATAATAATTTCAAGGTTTCTAAATTTATTAAAATTTTTCAAGAAATAAAAAACTTTAAAAAAGAAATAAAAACTTTAATCATATTAAAATTATTTTATAGTATCTCTACCAATTTTTTTTAAAGACGGGCTATCCAGAATTAGTCTAAATTTTAAGGTCAAGCTATCATGAAATTAAATGCTTACCACAGATAAAGAAATATATTTTTTTAAAAAAAGATAATTAAAATATAACCGATCACTTCAAAAAATTAGATTTACACTTTTGCTGCTAATTGTGGCAGAACAACTAAGTTGAACTATGTCTGATTTACAAGTATAAACTACAATATTTCGTGTTTATCAGTTAATTATGCAATCTAATAGTTCAGATCATTCTATTGTCCTACTATCACTAACTAGTCTACATAAATTTAATTTGCACATGGTAAGAATAAGAATCACAGTCATACATTACAACTTAAAAGAAAAAAATTCATACAAAGAAAGAAAATATAAAAATATTAGAGGAATCCACAGGCAGCAAAATCTCAAACATATGCCGAAGCACTATCTTCACCGATACAGCTCCTAGAGCAGTGGAAACTAAAGAGAAAATAAACAAATGGGACTTCATCAAAATAAAAAGCTTCTGCACAGCAGAAGAAACCACCAACAAAACAACAAAAAAGCCCACTGCATGGGAGAACATATTTGCCAATGTTATCACCAATAAGCGTTTAATCTCCAACATTTACAGGGAACTCATACAACTTAACAAAAGAAGATAAACAACCCAATCAAAAAATGGGCAACGGACCTAAATAGATA
Source organism: Myotis lucifugus (assembly GCF_000147115.1). NCBI lineage: Eukaryota > Metazoa > Chordata > Mammalia > Chiroptera > Vespertilionidae > Myotis > Myotis lucifugus. Next base: position 4,653,175 of record NW_005871114.1, read on the forward strand.
CTTTTCAAAAGACGACATAAGGAAGGCCAAGAGACATATGAAAACATGCTCAAAGTCACTAATCATCCGAGAGATGCAAATCAAAACAACAATGAGGTACCATCTCACACCTGTCAGAATGGCTATCATCAACGAATCAACAAATGACAAGTGCTGGCGAGGATGCGGAGAAAAAGGAACCCTCATGCACTGCTGGTGGGAATGCAAACTGGTGCAGCCACTGTGGAGAACAGTATGGAGTTTCCTCAAAAAACTAAAAATGGAACTCCCATTTGACCCAGTGATCCCACTTCTAGGAATATATCCCAAGAAACTAGAAACACCAATCAGAAAGGACACATGCACCCCTATGTTCATTGCAGCACAATTTACCATAGCTAAGATTTGGAAACAGCCTAAGTGCCCATCAGCAGATGAGTGGATTAGAAAACTGTGGTACATCTATACAGTGGAATACTACACTGCGGTAAAAAAAAGAAGGAATTCTTACCATTTGCAACAGCATGGATGGAACTGGAGAGCATTATGCTAAGCGAAATAAGTCAGTCAGAGAAAGATAAATATCACATGATCTCACTCATTTGTGGAATATAATGAACAACATAAACTGATGAACAAAAACAAATCCAGAGACAGAGAAGCATCGATCAGACTGTCAAACCTCAGAGGGAAGGCAGGGAGGGTGGAGGTAAGGGGGAGACATCAACCAAAGGACTTATATGCATTCATTTATATTAGGCTTATGCCTAACCAATGGACACAGACACCAGGGGGGTGAGGGCATGAGTGGAGGGAGGGTGGGAGGGGGCAATGGGGAAATAAGGACACATATGTAATACCTTAATCAATAAATAAAAAAAGAAAAAAGAAAGAAAAGAAAGAAGACAGAGATAAAGTAACTCTAGTCACCTCCTCTTCATTCTCATCCTCTTCCTCAAATGTATGTTTCAACACAATTTCATTCCTTTCTTCTGTAATTCTATCATTTATATACATGTGCCTCCCAAATTTTACATTATTTTGCTTCTGCAGAGCAACACTGAAGGTTTTCTGCTGTTGTGCCTATTTGGGAAAAAGAAAAATTCAGATTATTTCAAAATTTACTATGGTCAAAATTGGTTCAAGAATTCATTCATATTTTCTTATATTTTTGTCTGCAGGTATAGGATGTGGAGTAATATCCCATTTTTAATTTATGATCTGTGGCCTTTCTCTTCTTTTTTGAACAGTCCTGCAAGGGTTTATAATTTTATTTTAAAAGATTAAGACCCAACTTTTAACTCTGTTGATTCTCCCTAGAGTGTTTTGTTTTCTATTATATTGATTTCTATTCTTACCTTTATTATTTCCTTCTATTTACTTTTTTAAAAATTGTATTTTATTGTGGTAAGCATACTTAAGATGAAATCTACCATAAATTTTAAGTGTACATAGATTATTCTATTATTTCAATATATTAATATTAACATTATGTTAATATATTAATACATTATTTTTCACTCTAAGTACAATGTTGTACAGCAGACCTCTAAAGTTTATCCATCTTGCTTAACTGAAACATTATACCTGTTGATTAGTAACACCTCTTTCCCTGCTCCTTCCAGCCCCTGGTAACCACCATCCCACTCTTCAATTCTATGAATTTGACTATTTTAGATTATTTTCCTTTTTATAGACTGGGTGTAGTATTCCCTTGTATGTACATACCACAATTTCTTAAACCATTCATCTGGCAACTACTATGTGGTTGGGGTTGATCCTTATAGTTAGCCAGCCTGAACAAACGGGCCAATAGCAATCAACACTCAATTACAACAGGAGGGTCCACATAAACCACACAAGAGTCAGTCATTCCTAGAGCACCCAGCTCTGCCTCCACCTACCAGCCGCTCACTCACTTCAGTGGAGCCTCTGGAGGTACTAAGGCACAGAGTTCTTCTTTGATCTCTTTGGTAACCCAATCATTGTTTAATAGCATGCTATTCAGCTTCCAAGTGTTTGAATTTTTTTACTGTTTTTATTGTAGTTTATTTCTAATATTATGCCATTGTGGTCTGAGAAGATGCTTGATATGATTTCAATCTTCTTGAATTTGGAGAGACTTTGCCTGTGACCCAATATGTGGTCTATCTTTAAAAATGTCCTTGCCCTGGCTGGTTTTGCTCAGTGGATAGAGCGTCGGCCTGCGGACTGAAGGGACCCAGGTTCGATTCCGGTCAAGGGCACATGCCTGGGCTGCGGGCTCAATCCCCAGTGGGGGGCGTGCAGGAGGCAGCCAATCAGTGATTCTTTCTTATCATTGATATTTCTATCTCTCTCTCCCTTTCCCTTCCTCTCTGAAGTCAATAAAAATATATTTAAAAAAAATAAAAATGTCCCATGTGCACTTGAGAAGAACGTATATTCCGTGGCTTCGGGGTGAAATGTTCTGAAGATGTCAATTAAGTCCATCTGATCTAGTGAGTCATTTAGGATTGCTGTTTCTTTGCTGATTTTTTGTCTAGAGGATTTATCCAGTGATGTCAGTGGGGTATTAAAGTCCCCTACTATGATTGTATTGTTGTTGATCTCTCCCTTGATCTCTTCCAGAATTTTTTTTATGTATTTGGGTGCTCCCGCATTGGGTGCATATACGTTTACCAGGGTTATATCCTCTTGTTGTATTGATCCCTTTAGTATTATGATGTGGCCTTCCTTATCTCTTGTTATGGCCTTCACTTTGAGGTCTATTTTGTCAAATATGAGTATTGCTACCCCAGCTTTTTTTTTTTTTCATTTCTATTTGCCTGGAAGATATTTTTCCATCCCTTCACTTTCAGTCTCTGTGAGTCCCTTGTTCTGAGGTGGGTCTTGTAGACAGCACATACATGGGTCATGTTTTCTTATCCATTCAGCCACTTGATGTCTTTTGATTGGAGCATTTAATCTACTTATGTTTAAAGTTATTATCGATAGGTACTTGTTTGTAGCCATTTTTATTTTCTGTGCCTGTGTTCTTTCTTCCCTTTTTATTTCTTCTTTTTACACCAGTCCCTTTAGCATTTCTTGCATTGCTGGCTTGGTGATGATAAACTTCTTTAGCCTTTTTTTGTCTGTGAAGCTCCTTGTTTCCCCTTCAATTTTGAATGATAGCATTGCTGGATAAAGTATTCTTGGATTCACTCCCTTGCTTTGCATGACTTTGTAAACTTCCTTCCATTCCTTTTTGGCCTGATGTGTTTCTGTTGAGAAATCATTTGATAATCTAATGGGAGATCCCTTGTACATAACTTTCTGTCTCTCTCTTGCAGCCTTTAAGATTCTCTCTTTGTCCTGAACATTTGCCATCATAATTATGACATGTCTTGGTGTGGGTCTTTTCGGGCTCATCTTGTTTGGGACTCTCCGTGCTTGTGTGACTTTTTTCTTCCCAACATCAGGGAATTTTCTGACGTTATTTCATCAAATAGGTTTTTTAACCCTTGTTCTTCTTCCTGTCATTCTGGCACCCTTATTATTCATATGTTGCTTTGTTTCATGTTGTCCCAAAGCTCCCTTAGGCTCTCCTCCTGTCTTTTAATTTTTTTCTCCAATTGCAATTCAGTTTGGGTGTGTTTTGCTTCCCTATCTTCTAATTTGCTAATTCAGTCCCCCGCTTCTCCTAGTCTACTGTTGAAACTTGGCATAGTGTTTTTTATTGCAGCTATATCACTCTTTATCTCTTCTTGATTCTTACATAAGTTGTTGATTTTTTTCATCCATCCAGTTGTTGAAATGTATGACCCTTATTCTGAATTCTTTTTCTGATATATTGCATGCCTCCGTTTCACTTAGCTCCTTTTCTGGCGATGCCTCCTTTTCTTTCCTTTAGGGGTTTCTTTGCCTTCCCATTTTTGCTCTCACTGAAGGATCTAGGTGTCGAGTCGTTCGGGGGCTGCTCCTCTGGCGGCAGTGGCTCCTTGGGCGGCAGCTGCTCCTTAGGTAGTCATGGCAGAAGCTGCTCCTCAATTGTTGGCGGCTCCTCTGGTGGGGCTGCTCACAGCAGTGATGGCTCCTCTGGCTGGCGAAGCGGGCTGCTCTCACGGCTTCTCCTCGGATTGGGGCAGGCTACTCACAAGGCTGCTGCTCCTCAGGCGGGGGCGGCTCTCGCAGCTGTCCATTCGCAGCTGTCTGTCACAGCTGCTACTCCTTGGACAGGGCAGGCAGTTTGTGAACTG